>NW_007245663.1:219271-262997 GCF_000164805.1 Carlito syrichta | reverse complement strand
CCCCCCCCCCCCCCCCGTGAACATGTTGAAATCCTAACCCCAGGAAGGTCAGAATGTGACCTTATTTGGAAATAAAGTTATTGCCGATGCAATTTGCTGAGTTACGCAAGGTCCTTAGGGTGAGCTCTAATTCAGTGTGACTGGTGTCTTTATAAAAAGACAAAGGAGCCGGGCTCGGTGGCTCAGCCTGTAATCCCGCGCCTTTGGGAGGCTGAGGTGAGTGGATTGCCTGAGCCCGCGGGTTCGAGACCCGCCCGGGCAGCGAGGCCTCATCTCTACAATAAATCAAAAAATCAGCCGGGCGTGGTGGCGCGTGCCTGTAATTCCGGCTACTCGGAAGGCTGAGGCGGAAGGATCGCCGGAGCCCAGCAGGTCGAGGCTGCGGTGGCCGGGAGCGGCCCCTGCACTCCAGACTGGGCGACAGAGTGAGACTCCAACTCAAAAAAAAAAAAAAAAAAAGACAAAGGAACGCACACAGGGAGAACACCATGTGGAGATGCGGACAGAGATTTAAGTGATCTTCTGAAGCCCAGGAATGTCAACGGTGGCAAACCACCAGAAGCGAGGTAGGAGAGCATGGAGCAGGTTCTCCGTCACAGTCCTAAGAAAAAAACCCAACCCTGCCGACACCTTGATTCCAGCTTTCTGTTGTTTAAGTCACTCAGTGTGTGGTACTTTGTTATGGCAACCCTAGCAAACGCAGTCCCTAAGCAAAGGTGTGGGGTCACAAAACAGGTTCTCAAAGGCGTGGGGTCGCAAAACAGGTTCTCTGGATCCTTGCCTACCATCACTGAAGCGTGGGCTTATTGCACCGATGGAGAGCTAAGAGCGTGAGGGCTATGCCTCTACTCATATTTCCGGGGGGGGGCATCTTTATTTTCCCTGTCCCTTAATTCGGACCCACTCAGCAGCAGAAACTTGTGGGCTGTCATTCCTCCCCATCCCTCCACAGGGCCTTTGATGCTTATTCTCAAGCCGTATGCCCCTCTGTTCTGGTCACTATTGCTGCTGGGCAAACTCTCCCAACACTTAGGAGCTCAACACCCATTTTATGATGTCCCATGGGTTCTATAGTTCAGGGATTCAGGCAGGGCTCATCGGTGTCCCTTTTGTTCCTCCTGGTATTTATCAAGATCAGTAAATGGTTCTTGCCTGGCAGAAATAATGATCTGGAGGAAGTCATGTCTGGTGCTTTTGGGAGATGGCAGGAGAACGGGGCTCAGCTGGGACTGTTGACCACAGCCCTGTCATATAGCATCTGCAGCGTGGGTCCTGGCTTTTCCCGTAATGAGTGTTTCCAAGAGAACCAGGTAGAAGTTTCATGGCCTTTTGTGAACTAACATTGGAAATTACCAGCATCTCCTCCATCCCTCTAGTGGTCCACCCAGATTCACAGGGAGGGTTCAAACACTTTACCTCTTGATGGAAGGATGATTAAAAAAAAAGGATGGTTGCTTAAAATGGCGACATTATTTTATTTTCCCATCTCTTGGGTGGCAACGAAAATGAAGAAAATCTCTGCTTTTCTCCAACTTCTGACTTCTGTGTTCCCCAGACTCAAATGGTGGGTGTGAGGGACCCCTTTAAGAGTACGAATAGTGTCTCTTTGTTTTATGGGGTTGAAACTCTGCTAAAGGAGGTCAAAGTCTGGGTCCACGCAGAGTGTTCAGCTGTGGTTTAGGAAACTCTCGGGGCCCACACTGAAACAAGGAGCTGATCAGGAGGCTTTCACCAGTGAGCAAGCTTCCACGCATTTACCGTCTTAGCCTGTCGCCTTCTGGTCTCCCAAGGATGCGCCCATTCGGGATTTCTTAAAAGCAGCCAGAAATGAAGTCCTTGTCTGGCCTTTTGACCATCTGTGGGAGGCTCAGTGACAGACTGAGGGGTCTGGAAAAACAAAGCTCCCAGGACAAGCAGAGGCCACACCACCAGTCTACACCTTTCGGAGCACACCTCTTTTTTTTCTCTCTTTATTAATTTTTATTTTTATTAAGATGTGGGGTACAATTCAGGGGTAAGTCCATAAGTGGTCACTGTACAAGTAAAATTCGGGTGCCCTTACTGATGTTATGTGCCTCCCTCTGGCAGTGTCCCACTACTGCCAATCTCTTTCTTATAGTATTATGATAAATGTTCAGGGTCCACTTATGAGGGAGTACATGTAGTACTCAGATCTTTGTTTCTGTTAGAGAGCCCTGAGTATTATAGACTTTAAATTCATCCGAGTTGCTGCAAAATCCATACTTTTTGCTTTATAGCTATGTAATATTCCATCATGTATATGTACCACATTTTCTTTATCCAGTCCAATTTTGAAATGCAAATTAAAACCACACTGAGATACCACTTAACTCCAGTCGGGAAGGCCATCATCAATAACTCAAAGAACAACAGACGTTGGAGGGGATGTGGGGAAAAGGGAATGCTTCTGCCCTATTGGTTGAAGTGTAAACTAGTACAGCGTCTGTGGAAAACAGTATGGCCATTTCTAAAAGATCTAAAAATCGACCTTCCATACTGCTCAGCAATCCCCCTTCTGGGAATACACCCAGAGGAACTCAAATCATTCTATAAAAAAGATACCTACAACATGCGTGTTTATTGCAGCACTTTCACAATAGCAAAAACATGGAACCAACCAGAGCACACCTCTCTTAAAGCAACAGTTCTGTAAGCAAAATGTGTTGTGAAAGGGGGTTGGATTCTGTTTGCCTCCTCTGGCTCTTCTGTCTGTTGTTCTAGTCTCTCTCCATTTCCATCTTGGTCAACTTTGCTTGAGTCCCAGGTTGCCTGGATCCCCTGGGAGAGGGTCTTCACTTGCAGAGGGCTAAAGCTATCGAGGCCCATTAGATTCAAGACTTTTTACCACTTGCTTGACCCCAGAACACAAGTGACAATATGCAATTGATATTTGATTTCCATATCTTAGTCTTGTATGTGTGCGTGCACATGCCCATGCTCTTGAGAGAAAGGGAGAAAACAGGCACGCAATCACCATCTACAGAGTATGTTCTGTGAAGACAGGAGCAATACAATATTTTCTTTCACTTTCGAACAAATGCAGGATAGTGTTTTCAGCCCATAGTAGACGTTCACTTAATGTGTGTAGGAAGACAGACCAAAGACAAGAGGAGTCAGTCGAGCCCAGTATGCCTTCCTTATTCCGTTCAGGATTCCTACTGGAATTCCATATGTTTGCTTCTATCTGTGGTGGAGTGTGGATCGGGAACAGAGAAGGGGAGAGATGCCGGAATTGAAGCCTGAGACCTTGAACTACGTATAGACTGACTGGGAGTGAGTCGGTTGGCGGCTAGATTACCTGGGCCAGCTTAGGACACACGTGGTAGCGACAGGAAGAGGATCACCTATTTTAAGTATGGAAAAATTTTTTATTTAAGATTTTCTCTGTATATTTAGGAGGTGCAAGTGTAGACGTCTTACATGCAAACACTGCATCATGGTGAAGTCTGGGCTCTCAGTGTACTGATTCCCAGAATAGTGAACATTATATCCGATAGGTAATTTTCACCCCTTACCCCCCGCCACCTCCCACCTTTTGTAGCATCCAATGTCTATTATTCCACTCTGTATGTCCATGCATCTCTCTTGTTTGGCTTCCACTTCTAAGTGAGAACATACAGCTTTTGACTTTGAATTTATTGTTGTTTTACTGTGTATAATGGCTTCCAGTTCCATTCATGCTGCTGCCAAAGATGTGATGTCATCTGTTTGTTTGCTGAGTGGTATTCCATGGTGTGTGTGTGTATCTATTTATCTATCTGTCATCTGTCTATATCTATCTATCTATTCTGTCATCTATATTTATCAATCCCCCTTCTGGGAATACACCCAGAGGAACTCAAATCACTATGTATCTTTATCAATCATAGATATATCTATGTATCTATCATCTATCTAGATATAGCTATATATCTTCTGTCTATCTATGTCTATCAATCATCTATCTAGATCTATCATCTATCCAGATCTATCAATTATCTGTCTATCCATCTATATCTCTATCTATCTCTATCCACCTCTATCTGTCTGTCTATCTATCATCTATCACTATCACATTTTGTTCATCTAATTCTAGCGTGGAGAAATTTGGTCAGGTGCTCAGGTTCATGTGCTGTTGGAAGAGAGGTAGTGATGGAGTGTGCATGTTGGGCTTTCACGAAGGAAAACGCCTGTTTCTGTGCATTATTCAACACTCACTCTCTCCATGTCCTCCACGGGCCTGCATTCCAGCTGCCCACAGGATATTTTGCCTTCACTCACTTCACGGCAATCTGCAATTGAGCTTTCAGATCCAAAATTTCTATCGAAACTGCTCTCTAAACTTGAATTCTAAAACAGGTCACATTTTCCTAGTCTTGATTTTTCTAGATTTCGTCATCCGACACTGGCTTACGTGCATATTTTTGAAAATAGTTATTTCGTTGTATAAACCATATTTGCTCATTATCACTTCAAATGTCTGTGACTTGAGGGTAATTCTGGAAGCCTTAGAGGTCTGTAGTAAGATAAGTAAGATTAGGAAGTCACCCTTCTAGAAAGCTTAATGTCAGTGTGGTGACTAAGCTGGATAAGGCAGAGTCTGGCAGAGTCGAGAGGCCTTTGTTACCTCCAAGCGGAAGCTGACCAAAGATGATGCCAAGTGGACACAAAAGGAATTTTAAAGACAATCATTTTGAAGAAGACTTAGAAAATGTGTTGACTGACTAGACAGAGGAAAGGAATCTGAAATGCTTTGTAAGGTTTTGAGCAGCGTGATTGTGATGTTACAGCTGACAGAAACTGAGAAGTCTGAAAGGGGATTTGGTTTGGGGAAAAGAGGGTTTGGTTTTAGACATGATAATTTGAGGTGCTCCGGATAAGCACGCACATGTGGGAGCTATGGGCTGGTGGCACACACTCCCTTCCCTCTCCCTAAGGAGCCCCGATATGGTCAAAATTGCAAGTCGACCATGGCATTTGGGCTGAAGGTGCGAGGGAGGAGTGGAGTGGTTAGTGCTCTCTCTTCTGCATGTAGGGACTGTTTCCTCTTTGAATCACCCCCTCTTAAAACCGGTTTCTCGTGCAGCTGGTGTGGTAAGGTGGTGGGCGTTAGGACTTTTCCTGCTATGAAGGCATTCCATTCTATCTTTAAACCCTTTCCACCCTCCACACACGCACACCTTAGAAACCCAGAGAGGAACCAGGGTGGAGCCCTCCACAAAGAGCGGTCTCACCCTGCCCTTCCCTCCCTGCTCCACTCCCCAGGCCTTGACTACATGGGCAAAATTATGCTTCTATCTCATATATGGTCCCACAATGGTGGGAGACCAGGCAGGTGTCTGAGTCCAAATTTCTAGCTGGAAGTCATCTTCCTTTGAATGAGGGATGTATGAGGTGGAGTTCCAATGGGGAGGAATGGTAGTCAAGGACTTGGAGTCCTGGGTAACTTTTTAAATGGAAAATATATAATTTTGCTGGTGCACAAGAGCACGGAGAGGTTGGGGGATCTAAAATTACAAGTTAATGTATAGAGGATAATCCAATAGTTCATGGAGCCTGTGAAGGAAATATGTTGAAAGGAGAGATAAAAAGCAAAAGTAGCTTGTAGCCCTCTAGTTCTACTCTTAGACAGTCAGCAATGGGCAATACATCCACAAAAGACATCTACAAGAATGCTCATATGCCCATTATTCACCACCCCCCAAAATGACATCAACCCAAGAATGCATCAACAGTAAATGGATGAATGAACTGTGGTTTGTTCATTCAAGGGACATTATATAGCCATGGGGATTAATAGACAAAAACAACAAGCAGCGTGGCCTGCTCTCATAAGCATAATTCTGAGTAGAGAGGCCAAACTAAAAAGACAGTACTTACATGAAATTCAAAAACAAGCAAACTTCTCTATGCTGTTAGAGGTCAGGAGAGTAGTAACCCCGAGGGCAGTCCCAAGGAAGCTTTTGGGATTCCTTTCCCCCCTTTATTTCTTGATCTAGCTTAATTTTTTTTTTTTTGAGGTGAACACTTAGGACTCATTCTGTGTATATGCTCTATGTAATACAATTTGAAGAAAGAAAAAAGTCAGAGGGCAGATTTTTGGAAAAAGTGCTCTTTGAGATGCTAATACAAGATGATAAACTAGAGAAGTCACTAGAAGATTACCAGAACTGCTTTGATCAGTTCCACAGATGCTAAGGGGAAGTCTTGAGAAATGTAGGTAACTACATAAAAATATTTAGCTTACAAAGTCAAAGCAAAAATTAATAAGACCAAACATTAGACAACCATCTGGAAAAATATATTTACAGCATTAATGATAAAGAGCTGATGCAAAATTCTGAGAAAATCTCCACTGTTTCTCTACTCAGGAAACAGAGTCATATATATATATATATATATTTAAATAATGTCTATAGTAATAAATAATTGACTCATGTGAGTATGAAAACTCAGTCCAGACCCAAAGGAGTTGATGATATAGGTCTAGTTTGGGTCTGAAGACCTGAGAGCCAGGGCAACTGAAAGTGTAGATTCTGATCTGATTTCCAGTCTGAAAGCAGGAGAAGAGGTACGTCTCAGCTTGAAAACAGTCAGGCAGACAGAGACAGAGTTTCTTTTACTCAGCCTTATATTCTATTTGTACCTTCAGCAGGTTGGGTGGTGTCCATTCACAATTCAGAGGAGGGCAATCTTATCCAGAAACACCCTCAGAGACACACCCCAAATAATGCTTAGCCAAATATCTGAGCATTCTAAGGCCCAGTCAAGTTGACACATAAAATTAACCACACAATTAAAGGCTTACCTTGTTTTATTGTGCTTTACTTCATTGCCCTTTGCATACATTGCATTTTATTCCCTTTTTTTTTTTTTTTTTTACAAATTTTCTGTTAGTGGCAACTCTGTGTCAAGGAGGTCAATAGGTGTCATTTTTCCATAAGCATGTGCTTACATCATGTCTCTGTGTCACATGTTAATAATACTTGCAGTATTTCAAACTTTTCCATTATTATTACATATTTTATGGTGATTCATGATCCATGATCTTGGGTGTTCCTACTGCAATTGTTTTGGTGTCACAAATCATGCCCCAATAAGACAATGATCTTAACCGATAAATGTTGTGTCTGTTTTGCCTGTTCCACTGACCAAGCATTTCCCCATTACTCTCCTGGGGTATCCCTATTCTTTGAGACATAGCAATAAGTTGAAATTAGGCCAATTAACAACTCTAAAATGGTCTCTAAAGGAAAAGTCCCACATCTCTCACTTTAAATAAAAAGCCAGAAATGATTCATCTTTGTGAGGAAGGCATATAAAAGCTGAGATGGGCTGAAAGCGAGGTTTCAGAAGTCACTAAAAGAGTACCAGAAATGCTTTGATCAGTGAGTCAAGTTGTGAACATAAAGAAAAAGTTCCTGAAGGAAATGGAAGGAAGTGTGACTCCAGTGAACAAATGGATGATAAGAAAGTGAGACGGGTTTATTGTTGATATGGAGAAAATTTGAGTGGTCGATGATCAAATCAGTCACAGCATTCTCTTAAGCCAAAACCTAGTCCAGATCAAGGACCTAACTCTCTTCAATCTATAAAGACTGAGCAAGGTGAGGAAGCGGGAGAGGACAAGTTTGAAGGTAGCAGAGATTGGCTCATGACATTTAAGGAAGGACGTCATCTCCATAACATAAAATCACAAGATAAAGCAGCAAGTGCTGAT
Organism: Carlito syrichta; assembly: GCF_000164805.1. NCBI lineage: Eukaryota > Metazoa > Chordata > Mammalia > Primates > Tarsiidae > Carlito > Carlito syrichta. The sequence goes on along the minus strand of NW_007245663.1, from coordinate 255,277 downwards.
GGAGAAGTTGCGGCAGTTATTCAGAGAATCTAGAGGAGATCATTGATAAAGGTGGCTACTCTAAACAATAGATTTTCAGTGTAGACAAAACAGCCTTCTTTTGGAAGAAGATGCCATCCAGAACTTTCATAACCAGAAAGAAGTCAATGTCTGGCTTCAACTTTTCAAAGGACAGGCTGGTTCTCTTGCTAGGGCCAAATGACTTAAAGTTGAAGCTAGTGCTCATTTGTCATTCTGAAAGTCCTAGACCCCTAAAGAATCATACTAAACCCACTCTTCCTGTGCTCCATTAATGGAACAACAAAGGCTGGATGACAGTACACCTGTTTAAAGCATGGTTTACTGAATATTTTAAGCCCACTGTTGAGACCTACCACTCGGGATTCCTTTCAAAATATGACTGCTCATTGGTAATGTACCTGAGAGAATGCACCCAAGAGCTCTACTGGAGATGAAAAGGAGACTATTGTTTCTATGCCTGTAAATACAACATCCATTCTGCAACCCACAGATTCAGGAGTAATTTCAATTTCCAAGTCTTAAGAAAGTCATTTTGTAAAGGCTATAGCTGCCATAGAGCGTGGTTACTCTAATGGATCTGGGCTGAGTAAATTGAAAACCTTCCAGAAAGTATTCACTATTCTAGAGGACATTAAGAACATTTGGAATTCATGGGAGGAGGTGAGAATATCAACATTAACAGGAGTTTGGAGGAAGTTGATTTCAACCCCTATACATGACTTCGAGGAATTCAAGACTTCAGTGGAGAAAGTAACTGCAGATATAGTGACAAGAGTGAGAGATATAGGATTAGAAGTGGAACCTGAAGATGGGGCTGAGATGTTGCAACCTCATGATAAAACTTGAACAGATGTGGAGTGGCTTCTTATGGATGAGCTATTGGTTTCTTGAAATGGAATCTAGACGCTGAAAACACTGTTGAAAGTACAACAAAGATTTAGAGAGAATATTACACCAACTTAGTTGACAAAGCAGCAGAAGGGTTTGAGAGGATCGACTTCAATTTTGAAAGAAGTTCTACAGTGGGTAAAATGTTATCACACAGCATTGCATGCTACAGAAAAATCTTTTGTGAAAGGAAGAGGCAAGACTCTTACCATCAAGAGGATTAGGACTTGCTGAAGGCTCTGATGACGGTTAGCATCTTTGGTAACATAGTACTTTGAAGGTGTGTACATTTTTTTAGACATAATGCAAATGTACACTTAGCAGATTACAGCATAGTTTAAACAAGCATAAATTGTGTATAAATTGGGAAACCAAAAAAAACGTGCCTTGCTCTATTGTGATCATTGCTTTATTGGGCTAGTCTAGAATGGAACCCAAAATATTTCTGAGGTGTGCCTGCATGTCTTAATATAAATGAGCAAAATATACAAGCTTGGGATATTAATGGTTGACAGTGGCAGATACCATTACAAATGCGCTATATGGTAGATGCCGTTCAACCTCACAGCACTCAACAGATTTGGGAATATTTTTATCAGTTTCAGAGGTGAAGAATTCAGAGTTGGCCAACTTGGCCAAAGTTTAGATGCTCATCAGGGGCAGAAGATTTTTTCCTTCGAAAGACAATCTAAGGAAAACAGCTTGAAACCCGTGACTTCAACCATAGACTCAGAGGCAAGATGATCTAGAACTACAAAGTCACAGGGGAACTAGCTTTTGGAATGCAGAAAAGGCCTGAAAAACCCTAGATCGCAGATACCGGTTTTACATAAAAGCATATGCTCTTGAAACTTGAGAGTGAGGAAAAGTAAATGAAACAATGTGGGTCTTCAGTGGGGAATTCACCTTGGAGTTTACTTTGCTGAGAGACAATAGGAACTCAAAAGAGTTTTGTCTGTGGTTGATCTGAGCACGAGGTCATTGCTCACCTTTTTTTTTTTTTTTGAGTCAGAGCCTCACTCTGTCACCCAGGCTGGAGTACAGTGGCATGCCCACCGCCACCCCAGGGTCGACCTGCTGGTCTCCGGCAATCCTTCTGCCTCAGCCTTCCGAGTGACCGGAACTACAGGCATGTGCTACCATGCCTGGCTAGCTTTTTCATTTATTGTAGAGATGAGATCTCGCCAAATTGCCCAGGCTGGTCTTGAACACCTGGGCTCAGGCAGTCCTCTCTCCTTGGTCCCCCAAAGGGCTGGGATGACAGGCTTGAGCCACTGCCCCCGACCTGCTCACCTTTTGAAACAGAGGAAATGGAGAGATGTTCAGGGCCCTTCCAAGCATCTTTTGCTGTCTGAGAGTCTGATGGTTCCCAGATTAGTGAGATGGTGCCTTGGAATCTGCAGAGAACTCTTTTCTCTCTGGTTTAACATCCTCTTAGCCAGCAGGTAATGCAAAAGACAGCTCCAAGAGCAAAAGTTAAGGATGATGTGAATACAGCAGATATGGTTTCCAGGGTCACATCAGCCCTCATGTATCTATAAGTTCAGAGAGCTCAACAGACCAGAAGTAGTGAAGGACCCACCTACCAGTGAGGACAGTGGCCATTTGAATTTTACTCTGACAGGAGTGATGGGGAGTGAGAAGAGGACCCATGTTCAGCCTGGTCCAACCGGTTCCATAATTCTGCTGTTTCTTCATTCGTTATCAGACTTACACAACTTTGAGGACCATTGGCTGACCCTAGTGTCAAGGTCCAAGACAGTGCGGTTGGGTCAAGTCACACCTATACAATATCAGCAGTGCAATCATAGCTCACTGTAGCCTCAAACCCTTGGGCTCAAGTCATCCTCCTGCCTCAGTCTCCCAAGTAGCTGGGACTACAAAAGCAAGTCACCATGCCCAGCTCTGTATTAGACGATTACAGCTCACAAAATACGTTCCTGTGCACTACCATTTATTTTTTTATAATTTATGATTTCTGTACTAAGCACATGTAGTTCCAATAGGAACACATAAAAAACACAGAAATGAAAATAAGCTTTCAGAAATTGAACTCAGTGGCTCAAAACTTTTCCTCTCCAGCCCCTAACTCCATTAGACTGCAAGGTGCTTAAGCCAGGGGCCGTGCCTGTGGCCTGTTTGCATCTCAGCGCCTTTTGCAATGCCTGAGCTCATGAATAAGCCATTCATGAATCAGGGAGTGTTGTACGTTTGGTTGGCTCAGGGGGTTATGGTCCACCTGTCTCATGGTCACGCCAGGCTGCCTGGAGAGTTGGACTGCACAGCTGCCCTGAGAATGGCTGCATTGATCCCCTGGAAAAGCCAGAGATCACTCTGACATGTAAGTAAACATCACTCCATCCTAGCCAGGTCTTTTTGGTGTGTAAATTTGTCTTATAGGCCATAGATCTAAATTTCATGAAGTGTACACAGAAGATGTTATACGTTTAATTGAAAATCCCTAGTTTATTTTAGAACTCAGAGTTGTCACTGATAAGACAGGATGTATCATTTGCACGAACGAATGAATATTAATATTAACATTCCAAAAATGTAGCTTGGAGGAATTTCAAGAGGAAAGAAATCACTATTGTTTATATGGCTTTGCTATACACGCATGCATACATATGTTTTATACGTATCTATGCATTTCATTTGTGTTGAAATTACTCTTCCCATTGTATGTGAGTGCCACAGGTATTTTAGTTTGTGCCACTTTTACACTTTTTACTCTTGGGAGAGTTAATTACAAACAATTTAATTAAGATCTTCTTACTCATTAATGTTCTAGTAGCTTAGCAAGTTTGGGTTAGCTCAGCAGGTTGCAAAGGTTTAATTTTATCAGTTATCCTCCCATTAACTCATACACCATCAGTACTGTGCTTGTTTTTTATCCTTCCCTGCCTGGGGTACTGACAGGGTTTAAAATATCATTAAAACTACGAATTCAGGAAAGATTCTGTTTGTTACCACCTGTCCCAATGAGGCTTAGATTTCCATTTCGAATCTTTAGGATACAAAGATCATGGATGTCTCAGTGACGTTCTCTCCGATAAGACTAAATAGACAAAAAACGTATTTTATTTTTGATTAGAAGTGGAGCAGTCACATATGGTTTCCATTAGTTTTGTGAAAAATATAGATTTCAAAGAAAAACCTTGTTCTATGATTCTGTAGCAACTCAAACCCCACAGATATAAATTTTGACTAAAAGAGAAGCACAAAGAATATACGACAGGAGAAAAAAACCACGAACCAGATCTTAAGAAAATATTTTTTCATTTATTCTTTAACTTCAAGACATTATATAGGGGCACAATTTATACTTGATCAGAAATATTACTAATTCAGACTGCCTAGAATGAAATATAAGACCTGTAAAATTCAAACTTACTTGTAAGATTAACACAGATTATTATTATTTTTTTGAGTTGGTGTCTCACTCTATTGCCCAGACTGGAGGGCAGTGGCACGCTCACGGTCACCTCAGCATTGATGTGCTGGGCTCTGGCAATTTTTCTACTTCAGTCTTCTAAGGAGCCAGAACTACAGGTGCACGCTACCACGCCCGGCTAATTTTTTTTATTTATTGTAGAGATGAGGTCTTGCCAAGTTGCCAGGGCTGGTCTCGAACCTGCAGGCTTAGGCAATCCAAAATGTCTTGGCCTCTCAAAATGCTGAGATTCCAGGCGGGGCCACCAAGCCCAGCCTAGATTTTTCTTTTTTTTAATTGATCAACTTTTTATCAGATATAACTGGATTAGTAAACAAGGAGAAATTAGCTTCATGGTTTAAATAGTAAAAGAACAGTTGATGCATCACACTGGTGTGTGTGTGTGTGTGTGTGTGTGTGTGTGTGTGTGTGTGTTCTCTTATTAACTGAAGTTTACTAATAAGCATTGGGCTCGAATCTCCTTGCTGTTCTTGGGACCATAGGATGATGGATACTGAGCCTAGTAATGTTGTGTAATGTAATGTAAGGGAAACTGATTATAAAAGGAAAGACATTTAGAGTTTAGTCCTTCCATTGTTTTCAGTTCTACAGCCTTGAAACAGTCTGGGAACATTTGTTTTGAAATATATAAATTCCAGCATTCTGGAATTTTTATCCAGAAGCCATTACATATTTAGATAGAGCATGATAAATTCAAAACACCTTCATAAAATTCATGGGGAAAAAATGGCATTTCTTTAACAACTTGAAAATAGAAATACCTAAAGTGCAGTTAATTTCAAATTAGCAAAAATAGTTATTGTATAAAGGAAAAGAAAAAGGAACAGTGAGAAATGAAACTGTGAGTCTCTTATGATCGTGAGACCTAGGTGGAATTGGAAGACTCAGCAAATAAAATCATACAGCTTTCAGTTAAGTAAGCATTTCAGGTAAGTAATGAACAATTCTTTTAGGAGACATTTATTCCAGCAATATTCATTTTTATCCTGATAAACTAATCATTGTTTATCTGAAACTCAAATTTACCCAGGCCTCTTATGCTCATCTGGCAACCTGGACCCCGGGAACTAAGGTGACAAGGTTTAAGGTCAGAGCCATTTTATGGCACATTCACCACTAGGACCTGGATCTCAGATAACCATATTACTTCCATTCCAGGACATAGTTCTCCACATAACTGTCCTGTGGATAACCATTCTTAATCAGTGACTTTCCAAAATAAAAATATTTTCCTTCATTTTTCCGATGTCTCAAGTCTGAAGACAACTTTTTCTCTTCCAGAAAATGATGCTAGTAAAACTCTTAAGATAAAAGCCACAATTTTGCTCTCCTGATTATTCTGTTAAATGTTTATTTAAACATGGAATCAAAATTGTTCTTCACTCTGTGTGATTTTATAGCCAAGTCATTTTACATGTATTAAAACTTAAGGAGAATTACGACCAGGAAAATCACAATTAGAGATCAGACTTGCAAAGTAAAACTTTGAACACTCATAAAAGCCATTTCCCCCTTCTCTCTATCATTTCACCATCAAAAATGAAAGCAGAGGGTGGCTACTTACTGACGAAATGTACAAGCACTGTGTGAAAAGACAATGATTTTTGCAGCTGAGAAATCTAGACGGAAATGGGCCGCAGTGTGTTTCAGTGGCTGCGATTTTATAACCTAAAGCTGTGTTTTCTGGCAGGAAAATTCAATGCCTGGATCAGAAGTGTGAAAATATGAGGGCCTCCACAGGATCCCGGGAAAGGAGTTGGTGATTCCCACAGGCTTTGAGGCCAGACACTAAAACAGTGGCTAGTTTAAAAACAAACAAACAAACAAAACAACCTTTCAAGAACCAAGAGTCTATAAACCACGCTGTAATTTGTTTCCTCACACTGTCCGGATGGTTTGTCTCCGGGGAAATAGCAAGCATTGTGGCCTTTTCCTGTTAGAGGCTGGGAGTGGTCTGCGGTGAGGCCGATTTCCTCCGTGCAGCCCCATTTGTTTGGGTGTCTACCTGTTGGGGGGCCCTCAGGCTGTCACCATCTAGCCAGGGAGACAATCTGGAAACAACTAGACTACTAATTTTGTTGTAGTTGATAGCAAGCAAGTGATCACGGAAGCACAAAGCAGGAAGCCAGAGTTTTCTTGGAGATGATACTTAAGATTCCTGCTAAAGATACATGGTATACTAATACATTTGCAAAGAACTAGAGATCTGAGATTTGCTTCACAATGACACAGGAAAGTGAGTAAAAGAAGTTAGCTGTTGTGCGGAGCTCGGTGGCTCAGCCTGTAATCCCAGCACTTTGGGAGGCCGAGGTAAGTGGATTGCCTGAGCCCGTGGGTTCGAGACCCATCTGGGCAACTTGGCAAGACCTCATCTCTACAATAAATCAAAAAGTAGCTGGGCGTGGTCGCGCGCACCTGTAGTCCCAGCTACTTCGAAGACTGAGGCAGAAGGATCACTGGAGCCCAGCAGGTCGACCCTGGGTGGCCGTGAGCATGCCACTGCCCCCCAGCCTGGGGGACGGAGTGAGACTCCAGCTCAAAAAAAAAAAAAAAAAAAGTCAGCCATGAGTTGACGTGAGCTGACACTGGGTTTGAGTACACGAAGTTTATTATACGTTGTATCTACTTGGTATATTTGAACTGTCCTTAAGATTGCACTTATGAGGCCAAGGTGCCTGACGAAAGTGGAGTATCCCAGAGAGAGCAGTTACTAGTTTGCAAAATGGAGGAGATTTGGTTCTTGTTCCGGGACCTCAGGACTATCAAGGAGGCACAGGCATGAGCAGGGAAAGTTCCCGGCAGCATTCCTGGTTGTCAATGAGAAGGCCTTTGAAGGGTGAAAGGGGAGTCAAACTGCCTCTTTGCCAAGGATCCCATTCCTGTCACCTCTGGCTCACCTATGAAGCCTGTGACACCCAGGTTCGTTGTCAGAGACCTACTGCCCAGCACCTTGTGAAGACAGCTTGGACCCCCACGGCCCAACAGAAGGGAAGGGTTTGTACCAGGCCTGTACACTCGCCCGGGCGCTTAAGAGAGGGAGCTGCAGTCATCCCACTCTCCTCCTAGAAAATTGCAGGCCCCTGAATTCCGCGGCCACTATTCCTTTGTTCTTGTAATGCTGGCACTCCTGGGCCAATACGGCCAGTATCTGTCAACCCCCAACTGTTTGCCAAGCTCTGTGCTAGGTTCACGTAGGACAAGGTGCTCACTGTTTCTGTCTTTGAGGAATGTAAAGTTTTGCTGAAGACGTTGCGGTCTCACGGGGGAGAACAAGGGTGCTGATGGTGCATGACCTTCCAGGGAGCGAATCGGGTGTACTCTTTTTAAACGTAGCCATTTAGTCACAAAAGAAAGCTTAGTTTGAAACCAGTCCCCCTCTCTGTTCTTTCTCTGCTGGGTAATCTAATTTGAATGCAAGGAAGTCTGGCAGTTGCAAATGCTAGCTGGCAATGGAAGCGCATTTTCATTGACTTCCTGGGTTCTTTGCCTCCCTCAAATATTTTGGATACAGAGAACATGGCACAGATTCTTCAGTTGGTGCTGATGATGAGAAGGACTGCATAATGGAGAGTGTGCCTCATCCAGACAGAGAGAAGTCGTGCAGATGAATGCAGCCCGCCCAAAATGGAGGCCGCGTCCTAGGCTGCCAGGCTGGCGACCACGAGCGGCAAAGACTGTGGCACCCAGTGTCGCAGCGCCAGTCAAAGTCGGCGGAGTCTGCCAACGGAAGACAATTAGCAAGCGCGACTTCTCAATTGTGTTGACAGATGAGGGAGAAAAATCAAATAGATGCAAGAGCTGTGTTTATCCTGCTGCAGTGTTTTGCAATATTATGTCGATTGATTTGCTTTTTGTTCCTGAGTTATTGGGTGGATGGTGCGTGGCTCTGCCTGTCAGCCCGGCAAGCTTGCCTTCACAGCTGCTTGTCAAGTGAGAATTTCTACACAAATCACCCCAACCCGTCTCACAGGGGACATTAGGCCAAGGATGCTCTGTTATGATTTAATGGAAAGGAAGGAAAAAAAAAAAAAAACTGGAGCATGTGGCTCAATTTTCTTTTTATAACAATTGGTGATAGCTTTTGAATGCTGTGATGTGACACTGTCTGCCGTAATTGGTTTTGCGAACACCCCACAGTCCAGGAAGGTAGACCGGGTTGTGTGTGGCTGTGATTTGCTGTCACAACTGACCCTCCTACTAAAATGTGACATGCATGCCCACTGCTGTACGTTGTGTTGCAACACTTTCAAATTAAGATGCAATGGCCAGTCATCAGAAGGGTTTACTGTTATTTGGATGGGAAGCTTCTGAGGCAGCCACAATTGTCGAAGAAAGAGGATTTTTCTTTGCTGTTCGGCTTTGTCCCTATCATTGTACCCCTGCACTTCTGGGCGCGTGGGAGCCTCTCATGCCTCCCAGGGTGGCATGCTTCCCCAGCTGGATCAGTCCTCTTTATTCCACCCTATTTTAAACTAAACTTTCATGTAAAAATGTATGTAATTTGCGGACCAGCCTTAAAGAGCCTGAGGCCTAATATAGAGGAAACAGATTGAGGATAATTCAGGACTTCATGATGAAAACTTTATACGCAGCCCTTTGTATCACGTTTACTTGGGAAAGAGGGCCTTATCCAAAGGGATGATATTCATGGTAGAAAATCTGGAAGCCAAGGCAGGTGAATAGGGAAAAAACTTGGGACCCCAGGATACGGGAGTGTCCCTCAAACCCTATGTCATACTCGGCATCCTTCTCCTATGTGTAGCCAAGTCTGCAAGAAATCAAGAATTATGAACAAATCCTCACTCCCCACTTCCCTACTTATTAATTTATTTTTAAATACTCTGAAAATGGGAGCAGCTGTGGAGTCTCTCTGTTCAGTGTCCCTACACCTAAGCTTCAAGGCACCCTCTCCATGGGATGGGTGTTAAGTTGGGCTGAGAAGCTCCAGAAGGTAAAATCACATACATCTTGGCTATAAAAAAACAAAACAAAACAAAACTGCACTGTCGGCATGTGTTCCTGTATACAAATTTCTTCTTGGTATCACATATTGAGGCCCCTGTGTCCAACTCATTCTCTGGTAGTGAGTTAGTTGCATTGAGGGAGAGGCGTTACTTTCCGGCAAACAACACAGGGGCTGTTAAACAAACAGCAGGAAGACGGCTCAATTTTAAATAAAATTTACAGGCCCAGAATGAATGCCCTTCCCTAAATAACGAACTTACTACCAGGGAATTTCTTAGGCACAGGAGGATTAGAAACGCCAATTCTAAAGTTAATTACAATACATAAACATGTATTTAAAAAGATAATTATTTGACATTATTTTGGAACTTGACTGGAAATTGCTTCCTAAGGACAGAAGCTCCTTCTATGGGGTCTCAGATGACTTAGTACACAACAGAAAGGCATGTATCACACAGCAAGTGGGACTGGTTCCTAGCTGTGCGTTCTTTTAAAAAAACAGTGTTTCCAGCTCTTTGTTCTATCTCTTCTTCCGTTATTTCCACTCTCAAGAGTCTTCTTCTCCTGCTACCTAAAATGTCATAAATATTATCACGGGAGAGACTATGGTCTAGTGCAGTTTTATTAAAAAGTCTCACGCTCTTTGCAGCCAAAATTATCACTGACATATGCTGTTCCCAGTCTGTCTTCTGTTCCAACAGGTTCACAGGGAATCACATCAGTAGCATTGAATGCTTCACAACTTTTAAAAATGCTATTTTATTCATTTCGACAAATATCCATTCAATGCCAGTGATGTGCACGGGACACTATAAAAAATACAAATTGGGTCCAAAAGCAAATCCCTGTCCTCAAAATGCTGATCATCTAGTTGTGAGTGGACACTTGTCTAACATGTCTAACGGTGCTCTAACAGAAAGCAGGTGTTTCAAAACTGTCACAAAGTCGGACTCGGTGGCTCAGTTTGTAATCCCATGCCTTTGGAAGGCTGAGGTGAGTGGATTGCCTGAGCCTGCGGGTTCGAGACCCACCTGGGCGGCGAGACCTCATCTCCACAATAAATCAAAAAATCAGCCGGGCGTGGTAGCGCATGCCTGTAATTCCGGTTACTGGGAAGGCTGAGGTGGAAGGATCGCCGGAGCCCAGCAGGTTGAGGCTGCGGTGGCCGGGAGTGGCCCCTGCACTCCAGTCTGGGCGACAGAGTGAGACTCCAACTCAAAAAAAAAAAACCTGTCACACGGCAGATGATAATTTATGACAAGCGTGATGTCTCTTACAGTTACTGATGTGAAAAGTTATGAAGTCTGGTCATGTCAAACCCTCCTGGCAATTCTGTGGCATAGGTATTTTCATCACCACTTTATAGAAGTGGAAACTGTTAACTGGTAAATGGCAGACCTCAAGTCTTGTAGAGGCCACAGAGGACAACAAGAAGGCAAGAGTGTGTATCAGTCTAAACTCCAACTCTTCCTAGCTGGGTAGTCTCTGCTGCTTCTGTAAACTGAGAATGTGATCCCTACTTCTGAGGATTGTTGTGAGAATTCAATGATGTATGTAGTATCTTCCTGTTATGGGCTGAATGTGTCCTCTCCAAATTCATATGTTGAAATTCTAGCTCCCAACATGATTGTACTAAGAGGTGGGGCATTTGGGAGGAGTTAGGTCAAGAGGGTGTCACTTCATGATGGGATTTGTGTCTTTATAAGAAGAGACATAAAGCTTGTTCTCACTTTGCTCTCTGCCATGTGAGGACACAAGAAAATGACCATCTGCGTACCAGGAAGTGGGCCATCACCAGACGTCAGATCTGCTGGTACCTTGATCTTATTCTTCCCAGCCTCAGAACTGTGAGCAATAAACATGTGTTGTTTGAGCCACCCAGTCATGGTAATTTGTTATAGCAGCTTAAACTGATTAAGGCATTCCTCAAATCTAGGATATCACCGATTGTAAATAGCATCATTCTTTTATAGCTTACTGCAAAGGAAAAAAAAATGTAAGATCTAGAACTCATAAATACAATCTTTTTTATTTCTTAAAATTTTTATTTGTTACTTCTCCAAAAAGCTCTTTTAGACTTCCTTAGACATAGGTTTTCCTTTTTAAATCAAATATGATGCTTTGATTTTAAGAAAATGATAAAAATATGTGGGCTAAGTATTCCTGGAGTTCTTCACATCCAATCTCTCATAGTCACATTTTGACTCAGAGTTCTTGAGGCCCATGTTTTTCCTACAAAATCATCTCTGGGCCAGGAAGAGCAATGAAGACACCACATTTTCTAGAAGAACATCCCACGCTTATGTGTGAGATTTCTCCTATGATGCTCTCATCCACAGGGCAAAATTTGATATTGGAGCATCAATAAAAGGCTTTCAAACACCTACCAAACTTCCATTCCTTCTTGAAATGGTCTGTAAAGTTTTGTCGACTGTGTTGAATGTCAAGGGATTGGAGTTGTCCTATTAGTCTATGAAAAATAGTAAATTAATAGCAACCATCATGTCATGACTACTGGCTGATCAACCATGATTGCCAGGCGCAGTTGACTGTGAGGCGCATTCCAATTCCAGTGACATTAATGTGAAAAAAAATGCGTGTTTTAGAATTCATGATATAGGTGGATCCAATACAGTACTATGCACAATACTTAGTAGTAGATACTTTGAAAGCTACCAAATTGGTGGGTTTACTGAAAAAGCTTATGAGTTCATAGGAAGAGTAAGTATCTTGAAGTAGAGAGGTCAAAATGGCTTAGAAGGGATGGGAAATTGCCCACAGCGAGTAAGAAAGGATAAGCCAGAGATGGGAAAGCATACTCTGAAAAGGCAATTACTTCAGTGGGACTTATGGCCCTCCATGACTACCATCAGTCCCATCAAACCCTACCAATGGACTTGTCGTGCAAGTACAACTTTAAGAAAAATCCTTAGTGCCTCTCTTTCAGCTATTTTGCCATCTTAGAATCTTGCAATTCTACTAAAGTTTGCAGAAATAAGCGTGTATATAGCAAAAATGCATATGATACTTTGGGTGAGTATTGGTTGGGAGAATTGAGAGATCTACTTGAATGGTAGGGATGAGAACTAGGCATACCTGGGTTCTAGATATCACCTCCATATTTAATTTATGTGTCTATTTTTTCGGTGCCTAATACTTTATTAGTCACCTCTAGGCCTGTGCCCAGCTGGGTGGGCTCCAGACGGAGGTCGCTATTCATCAGTTCCCAAGTGGAGGCACAAAAAGGCCTTGGCCTAGCCCTCCAGGGTCCCAGACTTTGAGTTAGGAGGGGCAGGTCTGGCCTTTCCTGGGTCATCACAGGAAACCCAGGCAGGTGCACAGGTGAGGCCAAGAGCACCGCCTGCCAGCCTAGTTGTGTTTGGAGAAGTATTCCCTGCCATCATCCATGCTGGGTTTGATCGCATCACTGTCCGGCTTCCAGCCAGTGGGACAGACTTGTCTGTGCTCATCTGTGTACTGGAAGGCCTGGACAAGCCACAGAGCCTCATCCATGGAGCACCCCAAGGACAGATCATCAACAGTGAGCTGGCAAAGGACACCCTTGGCATCGATGATAGAGAGGTCTCTGGAGGCAATGCCCTCATCTCTTTTCAGCACGCCATAATCGTGGGACAAGCTTCTGGTCACATCAACAAGTGGGGGATGTTCAGGGAACCCAAGCCTCCCTCCTTTCTGGGGGGTCTGGGTTCAAGCCAAGTGAGTGAACTGGGAGAGTCCACTGAGACTCCCAGCACTTTGCTGCCCAGCTTGCGCAAGACCTCAGCATGGCCACTGAAGGTGACGATCTCCGTGGGGCACCCAAAAGTGAAGTCCACAGGGTAGAAAAGAGGACCATGTGCTTCCCTTTGTAGTCCAACAGCTTCACCCCCTTGAAGGTGAAGTCAGGGGCAGGCTTTCTGATGTGCGTGCAGCGGGAGGCCATGACTGAAAGTTGCATGGGCAAAGGCTGGATGCACGGACAGCCAGACGCGTGGACCCACGTTCTCAGTGCTGCCGTGTCCTTTAATAATGAGTTTTCTTGGAAACATTTCTTCGTCTTTCTGTACTGCAGTTTACTCTTTCATAAAATACGGTGAAATGTTATCTGCTTTAGAAGAGTATCGAATTTGAAAAGAACATGAAAGAACACATATAAAATGTTTAGAACATTGCTTGGCTCATATAAGCGCTCAAAGGACTTCTTAAAGATATGATCCTGATAAAGGTCCTCCTGGCCAAGTGATGAGTTCATGCAAGATCTTAGAAGAGGTGACATCTGACTGCCTTCAACTATTATCTTCAACATGTTCTAGCTGCGTGGCTTTGGGAAAATTATCTAATTTCTCTGTGCTTCAGTTTTCTCATCTGGAAAATGGGGTTACTAAAAGAACCTGTTTCACAGCAAGGATTAAAGGGGTTCATTATTTGTAATAATTCAGCCATGACCGAATTAGTAAGTGCCCATTAAATGGCCACCATTCCTATCCATCCTAGTAGTGTGTGTGTTTTTGCAGAGGATATGTGAAGGTGGCAGTCGTTTAATCCACCCAAGCAATATTTACAAAATACCTATGAAAATATGTAAGCAGTAAGATGACAGGAAATGGAGCAGGGCATGGAGGTCATTTTGGGGAGCTGTTGGTGAGGAGAGGGTTAATTTTCAAACCGAGTCATAAAATTGATTGCTTGTTTTCCCTATAGGCCAAACTAACTTTGACCCCCCCCCCCACAGCCTTCATAGCCAGGGTGTTGGTCCTCCCCAGAGCCAAACAGGAATGTTAGAGAAAGTTTTGCTACAGGACTTGACTTCCAAGTTTTGAATGTAAGAACCTCCTCTCCATACTTGCTTTGTTCAGGGCATACATTTTTCCCTGCAGCCAAGGAGGAAAAGAAAACACACTCTTCCCTCACGACCCAAATCAGTTTTTGGAGACTTCCTGCTCTGGGAAGCTCCTCAGACCTCCAGAACAGAATCTTAAACCTGTATTAACTCCTTCTCCAATTCTGAGTTAAAAATCAAGGAATCGCGTTGCCCTCCACTGTGCTTCAAAATCGAAATGGGCTCAGTACAGTTGCCATGCCGCATTTACCAAGACGTTTCATGCTCAGTCACTTCCAGTGAGTCATTTATTTAATTCATCAATAATTTTCTTCCCTTTGCTTTGGGTGGAAAGCGAGCTAATCAGCAATGTGGCTCAGATGTTCTGATCCTCCAATATATTATGTTGGTTGCACTCCAGAGTCACATTTGAATTAAAAAAAAATAAAAGAGAGAGAGCCAGTCACTTCTTTTTTAATAGTGTTTGTTCTCGTTTGAATTCAGACTGTTTCTTTCAGTAAGTACAAATCCAAGCATTTCATTTTATCATTTTCAACTCCCCAGGATGACAAAAGAAAATAGTATATTTTTCTAAAAAATGTTTCAGAAAAGGATAATGTTTAAAATCAAGTCTTAGTCTTTCTATCAACATGAGGCCTCTCTAATCCAGCTGCTGGCTACCATGGCACTCTCTAACCTCAGGGACTACTGGCCCTTCAGCCAATAGCTCGTTATCTTTTTGACCTTGAGCTTTTGCAAGGACTGCCTCTGGAAGAGGAAACCCTTGCACTCCTGTCTTCCTGAAACACCCCCAGGAATCTTTCAAGGTGTAATAAGATGCCCTTGTCCACCCTCACCCTTGTCTCCTCCAGGCAGCCTTAGCTTCTGCTCTGTGTTTCAGGGGCCTTGCGTATCCACACTCTGATACATTGTGTCTGACTACATATCCATTTATCTCTCCCACTTAACTGGACAATCATCTGTGGCCTGGAGGATACACTTTTTATGTTTTACTCCTGACTTCTGAGAACGTAACAGGCTCACCAAAGGCACTCAATAGATGACCGCTGAATGAAAGACTACAAAATGCTTTGCAGGTATATTTGTAGTACTATTTGGAGAACGGAACAGTTATGAAACTCTTATTTCAGCAGGGATGAAACACATCCAGGACACACTCATGAAAGCCAAGCCTGACAATCATTGATGTATTCCCTCTCAGCTCAAAGTATTTCATTCTTTGCTACTCTGTAATCATGGAGGTGGGCTTTGTAAAGATTTCTCCCTTGTAGCTGGCCAATATTGAGTGTTGTCATGTGGGAGGTACGCAAGGGGTTTTTTTTTTGTTGTTGTTTTTTTTTAGTTGGAGTCTCGCTCTGTCGCCCAGACTGGAATGCAGTGGCATGCTCCCAGCCACTGCAGCCTCAACCTGCTGGGCTCTGGCAATCCTTCCGCCTCAGCCTTCCAAGTAGCTGGAACTACAGGTGCACACTACCATGCCAGACTAGTTTTTTAAAGAATTTATTGTAGAGACGAGGTCTTGCCAAGTTGCCTGGGCGGGTCTTGAACCCTCAGGCTCAGGCAATCCACTTGCCTCGGCCTCCCAAAGTGCTTGATGACAGGCTGATCCACCAAGCCCGGCCAAGGGGTTTTTCTTCTGTGTTTTGGTGAGCCTTCCTTGCTTAATTTCTGTGAAAAGTGCAGTTTCTTAAGTACCTACTCCTGTGCGGGAAGGAGATTCCACATCCTAGTCCCTGCAGCTTAATGTAAGTCCCAGCAGCTAGCAGCTTCCATGGCCCCTCCTCTGATGGCTTCAGAGTGGCGTGCTGCCAGCAAGGCACAAGCCTGTGAACAAATGTCCCCACCACTCTGTTGCATGATTTTATAGTGAGATCCGAAGCCTAGCACCCGCCTATTATGGCCTTCCCAGCAATCTGGAGGAAAGACTTCCAGCAAGTTCTGCCTGTGTGTCACCTCAACTGGACTTGTTGCTGTCCAGCAGGCCACAGCAATACTCTCTTCAATGATGTCTATATCTCAACCCTGTTTGGGCAAGGGTCTTCCTGGGGTGTTTCGTCTGAGTCCCAGGTATAGTGGCTGGCCCTGATGTCTGTTATTCCTCTATGCTTTGTTGTTTCCATTAACTTTTCCTAAGCAAGTTCTTGTTTCTCCAAACCTCTGTTTATAGTTCTTTATAGTACACTGTCCCTGTTCAAATTACTGAATTGTTTTTGGCTCTTGATTAGACCTTGACTGATATATCAAATGTTAAGTAAATAAAAGTGTGAAGAAAATGTTTTATTTAGTAAACTTGGAAACAAGATTAGAGTCTAGTGAAGTCTAAGGAGCTATCTTTACATTTGACATTTAATGCTAATTATACTAAATTTTGAATATTAAATTTGGAAATGATCTATCTGCACACTTATGCCAGGACTTGAACACTAGAGAGAGAAAAAAAAATCTATGAATTTAGACACTCTTAATTTTTAATTTTATAATTCAGATGAGGGCTGAATAAAAATTTTCCTTAACCAAAACTTTATCTAGTTAGTATAAGCAAACAGCATATTTACATCTGTTAAGATTTTACAAGTGCCATTCTTCCACTTGAATATACCTAATATTTAATATATGATAGGCCCTAAATGGTGATAATGTTATCATTGGTGAGATGAAGTCAATCAAATCTTTCAGTTCATTAAAGGAGTTTTTCTAGAACCGTCTTCTAGGATACACTTAGACTAGCTGATTTTACTGTACCTACATGAAAGTCATGTTGCTAATGTCTCCAAAATGAATCTCAATCTTAGTTAATATGTTCAGACAAGTGGAATATTAGTGTTTGTTGCTTTTGTTGTGACAAATGTTATTTTTTAAGTGCTTATATGGCAATTTAAAGAAAGCATTAAAGACAGAATTTAAATTTTATTGGAAAAATTGGTAGAGGTCACCTACATACTACAGTGTCTTCTGAGAAATTAGAATCACATTAGGAAACTAAATACCACTTAGATTATCTTACCAAGCTTGCATTTCATATCTGAATCAATTAGTAGCATTAGTGAAGACATCCACCATTATTAAAACCTGCTTAAGGATCTCATTCACTGCCAAGCACTACTTTCAGACTTCCAGAGGAAATGCCCATGTGATTGGAAACAATTTACCCTTATATTGATGTGGATGATAGCATGTGCTTTTAATGGCTCATTCTGCCTGACTAAAGCCTTATTTGTGGGCTTATTTTCTCCATATATAATTCTCTTGGCTGTAAAATTTAGCATGGGCCTGTTGGTTTATCATATGGACTCTTCATTTTTATGTTAGATGCAGTGATAGCATGCTTTTTCCAATTTTTATTTTCTTCGCCTTTCTAAATCTTTCCCAGCTAACTAGTACATTTTAGGATGACCATTCCAATCTTAAGCTCTCTCTCTGTCTCTCTCTCTCTCACTCACTCTTTCTCTCTGTCTCTCCCTCAGCTGAACGTTTACAGCAGGTTCATATCTAGAATAAGGGCTAACCAACATTTCTGGAAAGGACCAAACAGTGAATATTTTAGGCTCTGAGTGTCATACAGATTCTATTATAACTACTCAGTCCTGCTGTTGTAGTGTCAATGCAGCCATATGCAAGCGATTGAACATGGTTGTGTTCTAATAAAACTTTATTTTTGCCAATCCCTTATCTAAACAAGAGTCTTTCATTTTAAGGATAAACAACAGCTTTCCAGAGAGTGCATGGAGTATTAGTGTTTGTTGCTTTTGTTGTGGCTAATGTTGTTTTTTTAAGTGCTTATATGGCAATTTAAAGAAAGCAGTAAAGACAGAATTTAAATTTTATTGGATAAACAGAAGGAAAAATTGGTGGAGATCACCTACATACTACAGTCTCTTCTGAGAAATCAGAATCACATTAGGAAACTAAATACCACTTAGATTACATGACCAAGATTGCATTTCATATCTGATATTGATTCATTTTGTAAATAAAGTTTTATTAGAATACAACCATGTTCAATTGCTTACATATGGCTGCATTGACACTATAAACAGCTGGACTGAGTAGTAATAATAGTTTGTATGACACTCAGATCATAAGGGAATCACTCTTATGATCACAAACTTCAGTCATGTTTTTTCCTACAATTAATTTGCCTGAGGTCTGTGGTGGATCAATTCACCTTTCCTACCTCTTCTTTAGAACTCACTCCACTTTACCAAAAAAATGCACACCTTACATCCATCCTGAATCTTCTTCCCACATTGTGAAAAAGCCTCTGGGGCACAAAAATCATTGCAAAGAATGTTGAAACCCTTAGTACATAAAACAAAATGGCTCCTTATAGAATGCCTTACTCCTAAGGAAAAGTCCTTTGTGATCCAAGTAAAAAATATCTGCTGTAAGACATCTTGAAGGATGCTACAGCTTAATTCATCAGGGTGAAAAAACTCATAGCAAAACACTGTGCCTTCTACATCTGTCTGTATATCTATCTATCCATCCTTCTACCTATATCTCCCTACCTAATATAAATAGAATTAAAAACAGAATTCAGAAATGTAAAAGTCATCGCAAGGATATTCATTAACATGTTTATTTGAATTTTAAAAATGGAGTTAGATTTTGTTTTTCTAGCATAAATTAAGTTTGATTAACTTATTTCACAATGAAGACTGTCTCAGCTTATTTGGTTATACAGCAGATATTTTCCATAAATTGAGTGAGCTAAATCTGTACTTATATATATGTAGCTCAAAATTCATTGATAAAATAAATTCAAAACACTTAGAAATATATAGTATTCTGAAAAATACATAGTTTGGGGACTATAAATATACAACCAAATTTTTATGTGTAAGCTGAACATGTTTAAGTAAAAGTAGTTTTAAAAATCTAGCAAATATATAAACAAAATGTTTAAATATTTAAATCTTCTGGTCTAGAAATACCTTATAATTAATTTTACTTCTGCAGCCTCTATTTTTGTCTTGAAATGTATTAAAACCTTTATCAAATTTTGGCCCATCAAAGGGGGCCAGTGTTCAAAGTGTGCCTCAAATAAGGCAAATGCCTGAGCTGTGACCTGGATGTTTCTGCAGCTCACTTCTGCATTCTGTAAGTCAGTTTTCCTTTTCTCACTATGATCTTTTTTTTTTTTTTTTTTTTTTACCATGTGGC
The DNA here is from genome assembly GCF_000164805.1 of Carlito syrichta. NCBI lineage: Eukaryota > Metazoa > Chordata > Mammalia > Primates > Tarsiidae > Carlito > Carlito syrichta. The sequence goes on along the minus strand of NW_007245663.1, from coordinate 235,946 downwards.
TATGCTGGGACAGCTCTGAACCTATTCTAGATCATTTATAAATGCCCAGTTGTAAATCTGCTCAATTTGTAAATCGTTCTTTGCTCAATTAAACTCTGTTAAATCTAATTTGCCTAGGTTTTTTAAGTGCTACTTTACTTTTTTTCAATAATACTTTATCATATTCCTGATCATTTTTCATATTACTTGAGGCTTGACTTTTTGCCTTATTGTCTTCATTTTCAACAGATAGCTAGAAATACCTTTTGGTCATTATTTTAATAACATACCCCATTTTATTACCCATTATCATACAATCCCTACCATCTCTTTTCTTTTAATGTTGGGGCAAAGAGAAAAAGCTTCCCCTTTCCCCCTCTAAAGGTTTGCTGAAAATGGACTGACAAAAGGCAGATGGGTAGGAGACAAGGCATATACAATTTATTTAATATGCATAAACATGGGAGCCACACACAGAGTATGAGACTTCGAAAGGGAAGAGGGTTCAGCTGGCTGAGGCTTAAATATTCTCCTCACAGGGGGAAGACGTTTGGACCTGGGTGACGTACACTATTTTGTAAATGATTCTTTTTGGAAACTAGATGAGAGGGACAAGTCTAGGGAAGGTGAGGGGAGGAACTGTGCAGGAACACAGGCTTTCTTCTTATGCAGATCAAGTCCCCAGGTGATCTCTTGGAGCTGCCCTCAGATGAATAGATGATCGGTTGGTCTGCATGGGGTGACGACTCCCTGTTTCTTCCCTTCTCTGGTGGCTTATCTTTCCTGGTTATTTGATGAGATTCCTAGGGAGAAGGTCTTAAGACAACTGCTTTCTTTTGGAAAGAAAGAAGCCTACTAATAAGGTAAGGAAATTCCAGAGGGTTCCTTCAGGTGCTTTGGGAAGAGGATTTGGGAGACCAGGACTTGTCATAACCAAGAGAGAGAGCTTGGTTGTGAGGTTTATTTGTGAGGCCTTTCAATTTTCAAAGCACGCTGCCTGTCAAAGTGCCATATTTTGGGGAATCATTTTCTGCACCCCACCATCATGGAAAACAAGTCTTTCCCTTCTAAGCCCAGCTGCTGTACCTGTGTTCCACGTCCCATTTTTCTGTCTTCTCTGGGACTTTCTCCCATTGAATTATCTCCTCTGTGGCTTGCATCTTTTACAACCTCTTCTTTGTTTCTTTTACTCTTCTGTTAAAACTATGTGTCTACTCTACAACTGGCCCTGTGATCCCATTTCTTGGTTTCCACCCAGCAACACCTATCCATAGATCCCATCACCACCATGATTCATCTGGAATCTGGTTCCAAACTTCACTAAAATGTCTTCCAAAGGCATCCCTGATATCTCTTGCACCCTGAACCAACCCTCTCTTTGCCCATAGCCCCTCTGACTCTTCTGTAGCATTTGACTGTCTTCTCTTTCATGAGAGTCTCCTCTTTCTTGGTGTTCATTACGTTCCACTAACCTGGTTGGCCCAGATACCTGTGGAGTCCTTATTCTGCAAATCTTCTTCTTCCTGTCCTCAGCCATCTGTCCTAATGTCCTGCCCTTTGCTCAGCTCTCCTACTTCAACTAAGACCTGACTCAAAGTAACGGATTCCCTCACCTACACCTGAACCCCGAAATCAGGACTTCTAACTGGATATTCCAACAACCATAAAAGAGTCAAGTTAGCCAGAATGCAACTTGCTGTCTTGCCGAGTAGGGTCTTGCTTCTGACTGTGTTCTCTTTGTTATCCATTGTCTCTTTTTTCTGGGTACTTTGTCTTAGGGTCTTGAAGGCATCATCACCTCCAGCCTCTCCCTCATTTCCTGTTTCCATTCAGTTCACCCCATTTTCCCCTCCACTCCCCTAGCTCAGGCCTTCTTTTATCATGGCTGAAAAGCTTCGCTCACCTTCCAAATGGCCATCAGTTAGCACTATCTGCAATTTGATTCACATGTTAAAGTTTGTTTATCCATCCTAAAGGGTGAATCTGATTTTGCAACTCACTCAAACATATTTCTCTAATTCCCTAATGACGGATGCATAAAATAAGTTTTCCCTAGGTTTGCATGCATGCTTGTGAATATTGGGCTGCTACCAAGCTAATTTCTAGTCTTTCTGTTGATCTTTCTAAAAATAAGCCCTATAAAATATAGTCTAGTTACTCTAAACTATTCATTCAGACAATTTATTGTTATCCTTGATAGCACTGGTATTCCTTGTTATTTCACCTACTGAAAGCCTGCATATCTTTTAAGAAACAACTTCCTCCATAAAGTCATCTCACATGCCAACCAGTTAGGAAGTATGTCTGGTTCCTTCCAAGGTCCATTTGCATTAGATATGCAGTCCTCATGTGACACATAGCACCCTTTCTTTACCTTGGTGACCATTGATGTCTCTTATTTTCTTTCGTGGAGCTGGGAAATACTTTAGGACTTAAGTATTTTCTAAATTCACAAGCTACATGGCTCTCAACAGGGTGCGTTACCCTTAGTTGCTAAATAATTTGTTGAAAGAAGGAATGAGTTTCTTCTTGATATAACTTGTGAATTGTTAATACATGTTTTGTGCTTAGAAAATGTCTGCTGTGCTATCATTATAAAAAAAACCTTTGAGGATAATGACAAATTATAGGGGAAAATTGAAATCTTATGGCTAAAATTGTCACTATCAAAAATCAAAAGGAAACCCAATCTCCATGTATCACATGATTTAAGTACTAATTAACATAGTAATGCATGAATTGACCAGGCCAGGCTAAGTCATGTGGCAGAAATAAACAATACCAAAGTCTCAGTGATTTGATTCAACAAGAGTTCATCTCTTGCTTCCACTGTAAGTTTTGTGTAAGTTGCCAGGGCTCTCTGCTCCAATAAGGTACTCTGGGACCCAGGAAGATAGGGCTACTCAGTGAGACTGTACCATTTGGAATACAGGTTGCATCAAGTGCTACACTAGAAGAGAGATAAGCCATGCTCTGGCTATTAAATACTTCCCACTGGCTCAAGTGAGTTATATGACCTTCTAAGTAGGGATTTGGCAGTGCTGTCTTCCAATTGCCCATGTAGTAGAGGAGAACACGATATTGGTGAGCACTAGTAATGTCTGCCACAATATATTCCCCTAATTATGAAAGTGTATAAACTGGGCTCGGTGGCTCAGCCTGTAATCCTGTGCCTTTGGGAGGCTGAGGTGAATGGATTGCCTGAGCCCATGGGTTTGAGACCCGCCTGAGCAACTTGGAGAGACCTCATCTCTACAATAAAAAAAAAAAAAAAAAATCAGCCGGGCGTGGTAGGACATGCCTGTAATTCCGGCTATTCGGAAGGCGGAGGCGGAGGGATCGCCGGAGCCCAGCAGGTCGAGGCTGCGGTGGTCGGGAGCGGCCACTGCACTCCAGTCTGGGCGACAGAGTGAGACTCCAACTCAAAAAAAAAAAAAAAGTGCATAAAGGTTTACTTAAAGTATTAAAGTATTGCTTTAAGTATTCACAAAGAATGAATAATAACACTCAACTAAGAGAATTGGCTAAGTTATGTTGTACCTACACGATGGAATAATATTCAACCGATAAAAATGTTCTAGAATAAAATTTAGCAACATGGGAATATGTTCATAACAAAACATTAAGAAGAAAAAGAAGATTATAAAAAGTGAGTTTGGTATGATCCTTTTCTGGAAAAAGATAAGTTCAGATAAGGCTAGGAGGCTAAACTCCCAAATAATAATAAATAATATTATTTATTATTATTTTGAGTTAGAATCTCACTCTGTCGCCCAAGCTGGAGTGCAGTGGTACACTCACGGCCACCACAGCATCGATTTGCTGGCCTCCTATGATCCTTCCACCTCAGCCTTCCAAGTAGCCGGAACTACAGGCATGCTCTACCATGCCTGGCTGATTTTTTATTTATTGTAGAGACGAGGTCTCGCCAAGTTGCTGGGGCTGTTCTCGAACCCGTGGGCTCAGGCAAACCATTTACCTTGGCCTCGTAAAGTGCTAGGATTACAGGCTGAACCACCAAGCACAGTCAATAATCATTATTTTTGCATGATGACATCGTAGGTGATGTAATGTTTTTCTTGATACTTTTCTGTATTTTCTAAATTTTCTAGAGTTAGAATGTATTTTGTTATCAGCAAAAATTATCTTGAAAAAGTATATTAGTTCATATTAGTGTATATTTCCCTTACATATATTTGCACAAATTACACTATATAATATTTCATTTTTTTCTCAACCTACCTCTTATATACCTCATCTTTCTAACATGATTGCAGTTAAATCTTGTCTTTCCTTTTATACCATTCTGTCTGTGGAACTCATTGAAAAACCAGTCACAGTCACTTCTTATAAGTGATTGGTGATAGAAACAATTTCTATAGTGATTAGAAACAAACAAAAATGTCAACAAGGAATCGAAAAAAAACACCCTTACATCACAAGGGAACTCAGACAATTTCCTGTTTTCAATTTGTGACAAAATATTAAAGTGGACATAGATCACATTCTAAACCTCACATTCTGATGAAAGTGACCACAGCATTTTTAAAAGTTTATTTTCCCTACTTAAGTAATCTACTGCTATTTCTTGGAGTTCTAGTCCCTTCTGGAAAAATTGTGAGGCAAAGATGGGAAAGCAATATAAAAAGCTTAGGGCTCACAGTGTGCTTTAATTTGGGACCGATGATTTATTTAGTTCTAAGATCAAGATAGACATTATAATACGGTGCAAATTAGAATGAAGATACTAAATAATTTACGCTAATGCTCTCAGTTATAAAGATAACTGCCTCACTTTGCAACTGATATAAATTAAAGGAATATATTTAAATGTATATTTTAATCAATCAAGAAGGCTCATCTCCCAGCCGGTGTTAGATGCTAATGCAGCCTCTGAATGAAACGGTCTGTTTATTAACTAATTAAATGCCAACTAACTGAGTCGCAAAATTCAGACACTAAAGTTGCGATAGTGCATTGTTCTGGTCATTGGGTGTACTTTACCGTATGAAGTTCAGCTTCTACCTAACTGTGAAACATCATTTATCGCTACATGATCTAAACTGCCGTGTGTCCGAAAGGTGAGGTCTGTGATGGGACTAAGAGAAATGAGGTGTCAGAAGTAAGAATATTCTACAGGACGCCCCACTGACACACACCTGTGCACAGGCAGCCCAGTTTCCCTGCTACTATTGAACAGCTGCCTGGCACGTAGTAGGCTGCTCAAGAAATGTTCATGGAATTAAACTGAGTGAGGCTGAAGGTGCTAGTAGTTATCCTGATGAGCTGTAAGAAAGCCATCTTTTCAGGAAATCTTGAGAACATGATAAAAAGCTTATCTAAATCACTGCCTGCATTAAAAGACTGTGGAGTGGTAAGAGACGTAGATACACAGGTATAGGTAGCGGGTGCCTGAGTTGAAAGCAGAACTGAACAATTAGAGTACATTAACAGCTCAGGGAGCATAAAACATGCGAGAAAAGACATCTGAAAGGAAAGCCAGAAGAATGCAATGAACTGGAGATTCACAATCAGTACCATTTCCTCACTAATCAAAATCCATTTTGTTCAGCTTTTATTTTTTTTCTGCGCTGGCATTTTTCTCACACTTCATGGGCATAGAAAAGAAAATCAGCCAGGAAAATGGTGGCTCATCTACATTGCCAACAAATTGCTGTCAAACTTAACGTATTTTAGGGATCCTTCTTCTTCTTTTCAAATTGGCCTGCTTTAGTTTTGGAAATTGAACAGGGAAACCTGAAGATGGTGGGTACTGAATCTAGCCTGTTCACATAATGTATTTACTAAAGAACTCCCCCCTCCCCATCCAAATGTTATCCTCATATGAATTGCCCTTCTTGTGATATGCTAATTTCTTCACATCTTAAGAACTCACAAAATACTTTTAAAAATGAAGCTTTGTGTGCTAATATACAATTTTGTGAAATGTGGTAGTTACTGAACTTAAAGCAAATGAAAACATCATTTTGGATTGAAAGTAGTTAATATCTTTCTCGACTATAACTTTGAAAGTAAACTTAAAGAAGCAGAAAACCCCCTGTGGCAGATACTCCTTGGAATTCTCAATATTGATCATTTTTGAAGTTTTATATTTTTTTTTTATCTGGCTCTGTTTATTCTCTATGGGTACTATTCTCTATGCAGTCTGAAAAAGTATCCACAGAAGGATCACACCAAATTGCAGAGATTATCTAATGGGACATATTTTTTTACCTCCACAGACTTTGCCTAAGGCGGGATAAATTTTGTGATCTTCTTATCACTTGGACCTTTGCCCTACTTTGTTTAAGTAAGCTGCTTGAATGACTCATGTTCCTGGAGTCTTAAGATAGATGCTAAGTTGGGTTCAAAAATTACAAGTAGGTCAGAGCCATAGACAGGGGACAAGCTGACAATGCCTAAGATGACTTCCTTAATTCTCCTAAACTTAGATAAATACCAGCATGAATTTGTTTTGTGCTTAATAACCCCAGGTTATTAGCTTAACCTGGAGTTATTTCCTCTGTGAATAACCAAGCCCTGGATTCATGAAAGTTTGAGTCATGTGACTGCCCCAATCTCAGTCAGGATACTCTGCCCTCAAATTTATTTCTCTAGATAAATAGTGATCAAAAACCTCTCTCCCCAGACCTGTATTTCAGCTTAGGAAAACCATAGACTTTCCAGGAGATATAAATATTTCCTTTGTCTTGTGTAGGTATCAACAGTGAAGATAATGTTTATCTTGACCAGAAGAATTCTTTTTTTGTGAGTTGGAGTCTCACTCTGTCGCCCAGACTGGAGTGCAGTGGCCACTCCCGGCCACCGCAGCCTCAACCTGCTGGGCTCTGGCGATCCTTCCGCCTCAGCCTTCCAAGTAGCCGGAATTACCACGCTACCACGCCTGGCTGATTTTTTAATTTATTGTAGAGATGAGGTCTCGCTGCCCAGGCGGGTCTCGAACCCACCGGCTCAGGCAATCCACTCACCTCAGCCTCCCAAAGGCGTGGGATTACAGGCTGAGCCACCGAGCCTGGCGACCAGAAGAATTCTAACAATGTATAATCACACGGGGTCAGATCAAGATCAGCAATTGCTTTTCTCTGCAGTTCCAGGACTTCCATGGCAAAGCTGATAGGCTTGCACTCATCCTCACTTTCCTTCTGGGACTGAGTCCCATGGCACTGACTTAAGACTTACTCAGTTTCATTAGTCAGCCTGAATGTGAAGGGACTAAGTGCACCACTGAAAAGACATCGACTGGCAAATGGGATAGAAGAGCATGACCCAACAGTATGCTGTCTCCAGGAAGCACACCTCACAAAAAAAGATTTACTCAGCTTCTGCTGAGTATTTATTCACTCCAGCAACACTGAAACCACGATTATCTCTTTATAGGTTAAGGACTACACCAGAAAAAGCCAATTACTTCTTGTTGATGAAGTGTCAGCATGTGAGGAGTAGAGTTCCACCTATGTTGGAAACTTTTAACTTTTTGCTTCTACCCCACCTCTTTTCCCCAAAGGATGAAATTGTATAGGGTGAAAAGGGGAGTTTGGAAGGAGTTAGGAATGAAGGACCATTTTATTTTTATTTCCATGACATCAAACCTTTATACTGTATGATTCTTATTTAGTTTTCCCCTTTTAAATGTATTGTCTTTCTCTATTACCTGTTTAAAAAGTTAATGTGACATTGAATCTTTGGTGTATGGAATAAAATGTTAAAGAAATATTTTGGTACCTATAGCTGTATTAGATAGTTTGCATGATGCCTTTTGAAAGTAATACCTATTTTCCCTTTTATTTTTCATTTTAGAAAGAGGGGAAATAGATCCAGCAAACTGTTTCTATTTATAAAATGAAAAAGGATGTATCATAGAGCTAGTGATATTAAGAAAAGCTGCAGCTAAATGCTGGAAGTATCCTTTGAAACTAGATATCTAATCTCATTTTAAAGACAAAGAAACCCAGGCCCAGGGAAGACAATTGATAGGTTTAAGGTCACACCACCTAATGAGTGGTAGTGCAGGATTTCAACCTAGAATTTCTGAGTCCTTGACCAGTACAGGTCCCTTTGTCACCTGGTGTCTTACAATAGTTATTTGAGAATTCATGGCATCCTTCAATATCAAAGTCACATGGTATGAAATGAAAATATTCAAATGAAGGAAGGCTGCTTTGAGCTGTAGTTCATCTTTCTATGTATTTAAGATCAGCATTTTATTTTGCCCTGAAATAAAAAGAACAAATGCACAATATTACATGATAACATTTCTAAAGCTCCATGAATCACTGGAAATGATATAGACGCGACAACATCGATATAGTCTATGCCAATTATCGTGCTTCTCTTATGAGATAATTAGGAGATGTTCACTGAAATACGCTTTTCATTTTCATTCACTGGTAATGACCATGCACTCTTTCAGAGAAGATTTATTTTCCCTCCACCTCTGCTTCTACTAAGCTAAGCACTTATTCTCAACTCATGCAAATGAAAGGTGTATATTCCATGCAAGAGTGTGTGTGTTTGTGTAATTAAGACGTACGTATTAACTTTTTAGCTGACACAAGAAGATACAGCTTCAAAATATTGGAAATTTGTTCCAGATAGAACACATCTTCATGTCCTTCATTCTATATAAAACAAGCGATATTTACAGGAATAATTCTCTATGTAATTACACAATTATTAAAAACATAGTAGTGAAGTAGGAGCTTTTATCAAGTCATTCAAATTAGTGCTATTTCATACTAATCACTATCTACTTGAATGTGTATTGCTTGGATGTGACTGTGGAAAGCTCATTAAATAAATTTTCTTTAAAATTTAATTACTGGGAACTTCTTCAGATAATAATAATTATGGGTATAATTAGGATCTTTGTTCCTCTTTGTTGTTAGACTAAAAGGTACAAAGACTCGGAGAAAAAGAGATCGAAATTGCATATCCAACACTTGGAGAAGTAGTTGTCACAGGCGTTGTAGAATATTAAAGAGCCCAATCCAGCAATAGAACATCAAGATCGAAGCTTGGAAATTGTAATTTGGCATTTAGTTATTTAGTCTTTCATTTTCTTCCTAAATTGCCTGGGTTGTATTCGTGAACTATAAGTGAGAAACAATGAAAGGCTTTTTCCTTTAATGTCTGACTGCAGAAGATGTTAGAAATTTGTAGTATCTTCACTTATAAAGAATGTAGGCTGCAGATCTTGTGCTTTGGTAATTTAATCAGCACACTTGAGAGGTGCTGTGTGTTTCCTCTTGCCATTCTGAATAACAGTAGCATATATACTCACTGGACTTAATGCCTTTTGACCCTCTGCAACTCAGAAAAAGTACTTACACTCTGACTAGTGAAGATTTTCAGATCCTCTTTCTAAAATGGTGATTGAACTTGTATATAAGCTGAAGGTCACAACACACTTTTTCCTGGGATTTATTCATTTAGAAGAATATACACTTAATATAGCAATCTTCCAACACCCCAAAGATAGTCCCAGATTAGTATCTTAGCACACAGAAACATTCTCTACCAGAAAATTCTGAGCTAAGAAATGTATTGTGAAAAGAGAACATGCTCATTTAAACTTGACACAAATTATGTTTGTAAAATATTCAGCATGAGAAGTTAGAAAATATTATAGATAAAAATGCAAGCCAATTAATAATTATGGACTGTTTAGGAACATTATTACACCTACAGTGTGATTTTTGCACTTTTAGCTCCTGGATTCAGGATGATTTTGGATATCAATATATCAAATATATTTGTATCAATAGATGTGAGATTACCAAAATAATGTTTTTGAAGCAATAATGTTGTGAATTTAGGAGGATGGATTTGATTACCTCTAAATGCCTTCTGAATCCAGTATACTTAATTTGATAATCTTGGGTCTACTGTCTTACTTTGACAACTTCTAGGGGTAGTACATTATATTGGGCGTGTCCATGTTAGAATAGTCAATAAGAATGGGCAATGGCCAGGATAAGGAATTCCTTAGGCAAAAATTAGACAAGCATCCAATAGCAAGTACAAACAGGGAATTTGTTTCTTCAGCCTTTAGCCCTTCTCTTGATTCAGATTCTCAGTGTGAATTTTCTGGAGAGCCCCGGCCTAGTACAGCCAACTGCCTTTGGCTGCATCAGAGCCAACATGTGTATAACAGAACTCACCACTCTCTTTGCCCTCCAATGTTTCATCTTCTCGTTCCAACTCTGGCTCTTGTAACAGTGAACTAACAGATTTCCTCTTCTCTACTCTTGTCCCTATCTTGTCCTCTAAATCTGCATGATCTTAAATATGTGAAGCTGACCATACTATTCTTTTGCTTAAAATTCTCCATGGCTCTCTTTTGCCTCCAGAATAATGCCTGAGCAGTTTGGGATGGAATTTAAGGCTCTTCATAATCTGGTCTTCATTGGCCTTTACGGGCTTATCAAGAGCTCTAGAATGAGCTCCCTCTCCACTATGGGAGCTTCATGAGGTCAACTGTCTTGCCACATGATATAGCCTGGATCATAGAAACCACTTAATAAATATTTGTTGGATGGCCAAGTGAGTGCATAAATGCATGACGGTCACTCCTGATTTCATTTTTATTGTCTATTAATGTTGATGAATTCGATTTCTCAGAATACACTAAGCAGTTCACAACCTCATAGCTTTGCTCATGAAGTTGTCTCTTCTTAGAACACTGACCCTGCCTTTCCTTTCCTGGCAAACTCATTTCCATCCTATAAACTTAGCTCAGTTGGTGCCTTTTATGAAGCCTTCCCGGAAGCTCCAGGTAGAACTAATCTACCTTCTTCTGTGTTTCCAGAACGTTGCGTGCAAATCTCTCCCCAGCTCTCACTCCAAATTATCTTAAAGTGCGGCATTTATGTCTCTGTTACCCCATTACACCACAAACTCCTTGGGATCATGCCAAGCATGGAGGCTTGCACACAGTAGATGCTCAAAAACTATTTGGTAAACTGATCTATATGATTTCTTGTAATTTTCTAGGCTTGTTTCAGGTCTCACTTCCTCTTGGAAGCCTCTCTTATTGACCATGCTGTATATTGATCCTGTTAGAATTCCCACAATGTTTAGTCCCTGAATCATCGCCTTCCTTCTTCATCATATACTGATTTTTTTTTGTTTTAACAGCTTTAGTGAGGTCAACTTGGCATGCAACAAAATCGACATAGCTATTTACCTGTGAAACTATAATCTAGATAGTAATCATATCATCTAAAACTCCCAAAAGTCTTCTTGTGTTCCCCTTTCCCAAGCAATTACTAATTTGCTTTTTTGTCAGTACAGCTTAGTTTACATTTACTAGAGGTTTATATAAATGGAATTGAAAGTATGAATTATTTTTTGTCTGCCTTCTGTCCCTATCATAAGTATTTGAGATTCCTCCATGTTGTTGAATTCATTCCTTTTTATTGCTGAGTAGTATACCATTGTATGGATATACAGTACCACCACAACTTATTTATTCATTCACCTGTTGTTGGTCATTGAGTTGTTTCCAGATTTTTGGCTATTATGCATAAAACTGCTCTGAACAGTATATGCTTATCTTCATTTGGACATGAGCTATTATTTCTCTTGAATAAATGTCTAGGAATGGAATGACTGAATCATATGGTAAGTGAATGTTTAACTTTTTAGGAAACAGCTGAACTGTTATACAAAACGATTTTACAATTTAACATTCCTGCCAGTTAAAGTGTTTGATAGTTCCAGTTCCTCCACATTCTTATCAACACTTAAGGTGGTCAGTTTTTAAAATCTCAGTCAGACATGCAAATGAACTGGTATCTCACTGTGATTTTAATTTGCATTTTAAGGACAGCATGATGTCAAGTATCTTTTCATGTGTATGTTTTCCATCTGCATACCTTTGGTGAAGTCAGCACAAATGTTTTGCCCATTAAAAAAAATAGGTGGGTTGTTTTTTTATCAATGAGTTTAATTTTTTTATATATATTCTGAATATAAGTCCTTTGACAGATATATAATTTGCAAATACTTTCTCCCACTCTATGATCTATCTTTTTATATTCTTAATGGTGGCTTTTGAAGAACAGAAGTTTCTAATTTTGATAAAGTCTAAATTATCAATTTGATCATGCTTTTGGAACTGATTCTAAGATATCTTTGACTAATCCAGGGCCAGGGTCACAGAAATTTCTGTTTTTTCTTTTCCTTTTTTTTTTTTTTAATGACACTCTCTCACCCTGTCACTCAAGCTGAAGTGCACTGGCATATTCATAGCTCTCTGAAGCCTCTATCTCCTGGGCTCAAGTGGTCCTATTGACTCAGTCTTTCAAGTAGCGAGACAACAAGTGCATGCCACAGTGCCCAGCTAATTTTTTAATTTTTGTAGAGACAGGATCTCACTGTGTACCCAGCCTGGTCTCAAGCTTGTGGCCTCAAATGATCTTTCCGTCTTGGCCTTATTTTTTTCTTCTGGGAGTTTTATAGTATTAGGTCTTACATTTAAATCTATAATACCTTTTGAAATTAATTTTTCCTTTTATTTTTATTTGACAAGTAATAATTAACATATTTGTGAAATACAGAGTGCTATTTTAATACACTGTATACAATGTGTAATGACCAAATCAGATAAACTAATGTACCCATCACCTTAAACACTGATCATTTCTTAGTGTTAAAAACAGTCAAAATCATCACTTCTAGATTTTTGAAAAGATACAATAACTTATTGTTAGCTGTATTCACCTTACAATGGTACAGAACACTGGAACCTATTCCTCACATCTAGCTGTAATTTTTGTATCCTTTAACTAACTTCTTTTAATCCTACCCTGCCTCTTACCCTTCCTATCCTCTAATAACCACATTGAATTAATTTTAATATTGGTGCTATGCATGAATTAAATTATTTTGCTTTTTTGTTTGCTTTTGCTTCGGAAAATCCATTTGTTCTGGCACCCCATGTTAAAAAAAGCAAACTATCCTCTCTCCATGGCTTGCTTTTACATCTTTGTTGAAAATCTGTTGCGTGCATATCACACATGTGTGGGTCAGTTTCTGGACTCTGTTCAGTTTCATCCATCTATTTACTTATATTTGCACCCATTGTCACACTGTTTTGATTAGTATGGCTTTATCACAAGTCTTGAAACCAGATAGAGTTAGTTTCCCAATTTTATTCTTCTTCAAAGTTGTTTTGACTTAGTTTTTAAAAAATTAAATGTATTATTTTAAATTCTGTTTTTACAATAGACTTCTAAGCTGAAAGAAGGTAAAGACAATATTTTTTTTTCTATCTTGCCCACCTGAAAATCTTTTGCTATGTTCAATATACATTTAGTTGTTCTTTTTTTCTCTAGTATTTTAATCTGATTCACATTTTCCTGGTAAACTCAGAAGTACTGAAGCTCTTCCCAGTCTCTTTAGAACTTGTTCCTGCCATTTTGTCAGAATTCTTTGAGAATTTTTGAAGAGTGACAGTTTCCCCCAACTTTAATCATACATAAACGCTCACATACTGAAAAGCAAGTCATTCTATATGTTGGGAGGCATGCTTTCTCCACAGAAGAAGAAGAAAGAGAAAGAAAAAAGCCACACACATTAGTGCACAATGCTGCAGAAGGTATTTTCCTGAACTCTAGACAATGGATGCTAATGGATCATTTGTGCTATGTGCTGAAGCCTTTTGAATTCACAACAAGCGAAATCATCTCTGCTGATGCTTTGCTCAGCCAAGTTCTCCAATCAGCCAAATTGCAAAACTGAAACTTCAAGGAATGAGACCATCTTTGAAAGGACAAGAAGTCTGCTTGGCAGCCTAACTACTGAATAGCATCTGGAGCAAGCTGGTAAATTGTTAGAAAGGTGCAAATAGGTACAGGGTCCATTATTCTGTGTGCTAAGATTGTCTGGTCCTTTCTTTTCCTCGAATAGCCAGTCTTGATGCTTTCTTTGTAATGCAGGGACATCAAACTTCTACAACACATTCATCATAACCTATCAGTTCAGATTTCAGATAAAGGATATGACATGTGAAGGTTTCCAGAACCTTGCAGGTGTTACAGCATCTTTGCACTGTCCTAGTTTTTCCTGCCACTGAATCGGAATCACTGTAACCAATTCAAAGGAAGCAGTTTAGGAACAGAACATTGCCCTTCCCATCAAGATCCAAGCAGAAACGTAGCAGCTGGGATAAAGACTTTGTTCAGAACCAGGGCAAGGATGGGGAACGAGGATCTTCCACTAATCAAGCTAGCCCACAAACATGTGCTGAACACCTCTGGAAGCTTCTTTCAAGGGTGTGTCTTGGAGGTGGCTGGTGTAGTGGAAATGCCTGTTCTGTCCTGGTCTTTTGGTAATCCTGAAAATAAGTGCTAAATGAACCTCTAGGTCCTTTCTAGCATGGAAAAATCTACAATTCTATGTTGCTTATGAATCTTTTTTCCTTACTTCACCCAGTATATTGTAATCTATTCAATTACAGGATTCATGGCTCTTCTGTGCTCTGTAATAACCGAGGCACTCGGAGAATCTCTCTACCGCTACTGGGTGGAAGGCTGTTCCAAAAGGAATAGGTTCTAGAAGATTCTGGGTTGTTGAATCACCTTGATTTACTGCCCCAGGACAGACACAACAGGGTTAAAGGAAACCGACCAGTAAGTTATGAGCTAACCCCTGAAGGAAGGTACTGTGACTGCAACCAATATTCATGGGACACCAGCTGTCGGGGAGCACGGGCTTGGCGCCGGAATATAAGCAAAAAGTGAACATGGCCTGCGCTTCCATGAAGCGTAGGGTCTGGTGAAAAGACAAAAATAAACAAATAAATATGGGGTTATAAATTGTTGAGAAGAACTATGAGGAAAATCTACAGAGTACTAGGAGAGGAAAAGCAGACAGGAGGCCTTACAAAGTATAGATGAGTCATGATGGGAAAGGAAGGCTTCACCAAGGAGAGGACTTTGACGTTGAGAGTGGAAGAATTAGTTGCAAGATTTCTGCACACACTGGTTCCTCTGCTTGGCATGTTCTTCCTGCCCTGCTTTACCTAGTAACCTTCTCCTTACCTGTTGGGTCATACCTAACCCTTGTTTCTCAAAGACAGTCTTTCTTGAAATCCCTGGATTACTCGAGTGTCATTCCACACACTCATTATGACATATGGTACTTTTCATGATACATGTATTCCTATACTTGCTTGATTTCTCCACTACTTTAAAAGCTGCATGAGAAAAGGGATCCTAGCTAGGTTATTTTGTTTCCATTGTGGCCCTCACACCAAAGCCTGACACAATGAGCAGGCAGTTGTTGAAGGACTGAATGTATGAATGAATCATCCAATGAATTAGAGATAGCTAGATGGAAGAGATGAAGGGCTTTCCTGGCAAAGAAAAACTGTCTATGTGAATGTTCAAAATCTTCAACCAAAGTTATTAAAAAAGAGATTTTACTAACAGTGAATGAAAAGACTTTGAGGCATGTTAAGTTAGAATCTGGTCCAATTCATTAACGGACCAGAGCCTTAAAATAATATCTATGTTGCTTATGCATCTTTTTTCCTTACTTCACCCATTATATTGTCATCTATTCAATTACAGGATTCATCGCTACCGTGAACTGAATATTCACTTTGTGTCAGAGTTTGTCCTAGAGTCATTACGTGTGCTTAATCCTCGTGATGTGCAATTCCTGCCTTCTAGATGAGGAGAGTAAACACAGAGAAGCCACATAGCTCATTGCCGAGATTGGGAATCTGATAGTAAATCGCATATTTCCACTAGGGCATAAGTAGGCTGACTCTGGGGGCGTGCTGTCAACTTGTGGATTACATTCCTCACGCTTATTTCTTCCCAGTTTTGTTGGACTGTGCACTGACGTCCGGATCCTAAATTAAAGCTGAAACCTCGGCCATATACAGGAAAGGGTCACACTTCAAAATGAAGCAAAGCAATCTTTAATGTATTTGCATCAAGCAAAACAATAGGCCAATATTAAATGTACGTTTAAGAGATTGTGTATCCATTAATCATCACATAAAGTTTTATTAAGAAACACTTCTAAAGCTTACCTGTAGCAAGTCTGCAAAGGCTGGTGACAAAGTCTGGGAGTCCTGGCAGGCTTGCTGTGAATAGCCCTGTTCTCTGGAAGTTCCCCAGTTGTGAGGCAGAAGGTACGAGAAAGGACTGACTTCACGTACGTCTATGAGACAGGATCTTGACAGCCTTTCTGAAGGTCCTCATGCAAGGAAACAGAAACAGCGGGATTCTCAGGAGTAAGGTGAGGACCAATGTCCAATGCTCAGAGGGACCCCCCCCAATGATGTAGCACTGCCTAAGACCCTGAACGTGGCACAACCCCAGGCAGAGGAAGATCCCGAAATGACTTCGTTTAAGTTTCTCTCCAGCCTGGCCAGATGGATTTTCAGAAAGAAAAAAGTTACCTAAGTACTACTTATCTAAGATTATTTTACTTGCTATAAGACAAAATAAATCATGAATCTGTACCAGAGAGACAACAGTATAGAAAAATTCCGAGGACAGAAAGATTCCAGCGGGCAGGGGATATTGAGGGAAGCTTCACAGGGGATATGAAACATATCCAAGCCTTGAAGATGAAGACGGATTATGGAAATGGCCTGAGCTAAGAGGAGAAAGGATCCCTGGTAGTTGATAGAGAAGAAGCTACCCGCCCCCCCCCC
>NW_007245663.1:193352-219251 GCF_000164805.1 Carlito syrichta | reverse complement strand
CCCAAAAAAAAATTAGCAAGCTGTGATGGATGTGGATTGTCAGGGGTTAGGGAGCCGGAGAAGACTACCCATCTGTATCCTGTATTTGTTACTGACTGACAATCCACTCCAAAACTTAGTGACTGAAAGCAGCTGCAGCCATTGTATGGTTTCTTTCCATCCTGTGAGTCCTCTGGGTTGTTTTGCTCCAGCTGGTTTTGACTTGGAGTCATGTTTGAGGCAGCTGCATCTGGATGCTAGACTGGAACTTCCAAGATGGTCTCGCATATTTAGGGCCACGGCACTGACTGTCCATTGGGGACCTCGGTTTTTGTCCATGCGGCCTCTGTTCATGAAATTTTTTTCCTTTAGAAGTTTTCCATGTGGTTGACTCTCCCAGGGAAGCCTGGTCTTCCTTGATGGTGTAGCAGTGGAGCTCGAAGACAGCCAATGGCATTGCGGGGCTTCTTAAGGGCTAGGGGCCAGATCCCGTCTATTGAGCATCCTTTTAATGCGTAAAGTAAGCCACAGGATCAGCCCTGATTATGTGTGTGGAGAGGTAAGGGGGAGTGAAAACCCCTGTGGTAAGGGTGACACGCCTGCTGGAGAGGGGTGGACAGGATTGCTGGCAACCATCTTTGGAAACTGCACCACATCTTCCATATGATGCTTTCTCTCTTCGTGGTTTCCTACTTTTTTTAATTATCAGGGGCTGATCTGTGACTGATGACAAAAGATGACA
The DNA here is from genome assembly GCF_000164805.1 of Carlito syrichta. Taxonomy (NCBI): domain Eukaryota; kingdom Metazoa; phylum Chordata; class Mammalia; order Primates; family Tarsiidae; genus Carlito; species Carlito syrichta. The sequence continues at coordinate 218,530 of NW_007245663.1, read as the reverse complement.
TCAACAATGTCTTCAACCAGTGTGCTTTAACAAAGACCTTCAAATGCTTTGAAAAAGCGAGCGGCCGCCACGTACGTGTAACAGCAAAGAGCCCAGGTTCTGGGTACTTGACGAGACAGACTTTGAGTTCTAAAACCAGATGGCTTCGGCTCAAACCCTCGTTCTTCCCTTTACTGTTTCTATGTCTTTGGGAACATTTCACAAACTCCTCTGGGCTCTCTGGTGTTCTCATCTGCAAACTGGAGCAATAGTCATAGCTTCCTTGTTATTTTACTGTGAGGAATAAATCAGTCGGGAGTTACAGAGTGCCTAAAACAGCGAGTGGTGCATAATAAGGAAACAAAAAAATGGGAGGTGGGGGTGCAGGTAGGATATGAAATACTCCTGAATGCCTCTTGTTGCAGCAGAGAAATATGCCAAGAGGAAACAAGACATTTGTTCAAAATTCTTTTAGGACGTTTGAAACTTAAGTCACGCGTGCAGTCCTAGGAAATCTATAAAGTTGAGAAGGCAAAACTGTTCTTGTTTTAACTAACATAATTTGTAGCTCAAAATGAGGCTATAGGCAGTTGAATTTCCGTGTGTTACGTATGTTTTATTTTTTTGCCATTTTTATCTTAGACTCAGGGGAAACGTGTACGTTCGTTACATGGACATACAGTGTAGTGGTGGGTATTGGGTCTCGGGTGGCTCATTCCCCAAATAGTGAATGCTATACCCAAAAGATAATTTCTGAACCCTAACCCCCTTCCTCGCCTCTCTCCTTGTTGATGTCTCCAGTGTCTATTACTTCCATCTTTGTGACCATTTAGCTCCCACATAAGAGGGGGAACCCACAAAAAACCGGAATTAGTTTTTGGAGAGTGGAAACCCTTGAAGTACAGGCATTTCCTGCCAGGATCAGTGTACCAGCAAGCGTTGATGTGAGAGGCTGCGTTCGGCTTCAGTGAGTTTTTCTTACAGATTCTTTCAACGTGTTTGCTCATTTCATGATGGGTGACGTATGAGTGCACCGGCCCACACCGCCCTGAGTGTTCAGCAGGTCTTTTTGTTTTTACAAAAGTGGCATGGCCTTCATACCTCACCTTCCCTATTCACCTGATCTCGCCCCCAAGCACAGTGACTTTTTTTCTGTTTCCCTGGTTGCAAAAAGTCCTCAAAGGGAAACGTTTTGCCAGTAGGGAAGTGGCGAAACAGGAAACGGCAGAAGTACTAAAAGGCATAAAAATCGATGAGTTCAAAAATGGTTATGCGCAGTGGAAAAAGTAGTAGGGGCATTACAACAAACAGAGAATACTTTTTTTTTTTTTTTTTTGAGTTGTAGTCTCACTCTGTCGCCCAGACTGGAGTGCAGTGGCCACTCCAGCCACTGCAGCCTCGACCTGCTGGGCTCCGGCGATCCTTCCGCCTCAGCCTTCCGAGTAGCCAGAATTACAGGCGCGCGCCACCACGGCCAGCTGATTTTTTGATTTATTGTAGAGATGAGGTCTCGCCTGCCCAGGTGGGTCTCGAACCCGCAGGCTCAGGCAATCCACTCACCTCAGCCTCCCAAAGGCGCGGGATGACAGGCTGAGCCACCGAGCCCGGCTAAACAGAGAATACTTTGAAGCTGACTGAAGTTTAAGCATGTCAGAACAAAGACACAATTTTATATGAATAAATTCTGCTTTGGGGAGGTCCTCCCTTCTATAAGTGAGTACATACAGTGTTTGATTTTCTGTTTCTGAGCCATTTCACTTAGAATGATAATCTCCAGCCCATCATCCACGTTACTGCAAAAGGCGTGATTTCATTCCTTTTTATGGCTGCTTAGTATTCCATGGCGCATGTATGTATGTATATATATATATATATAGCATTTTCTTTATTCAGTCAATCATTGGTGGTACTTCGGCTGGTCTCATGATTTTGCTATTGTGATTGCTTTTTTTTGTATTGCCCAGAAAATTTGAAGGCTATTTTTGGAACTTGGAGTGTTCTTTAGGGATTAAGATTAGCATCAAGCTTTACAGTTCCACCTTAGTTGTCATGTCCTAAAAACTGATTACATCTATGACTGATTTAAGGCAGAACTTTTGGTCCAGAACATAACTCTCAATGTCTACATTATTCCTGTGAAAACATATCTGACTTTTTTGTAATTTAGTCTTCCTGATATTATTCTACAAAATGTGCATTTGTATTACATGCTTAATATCCAAGGAGCTATTTTTAACACTATGCAAATAATATAACTTTTAGGGAGTGAGTGCCAAGAAAAACAGTTGTTTTGTAAGATAAAATGAGCACTGAGTAGTATATACCCACTCTCCCCCCAAAAAAGATATAAACTCCCAGGAATCTAGTTTGTATAGAAACTCCCACGTTCATTCTGCCAGTGTGTAAACAAAACCCTTACTTACAACTAAGCACTGACCACTATTGTATATGTTTTTAGTTCAACGTGTTACTAGTAGAAATGGGATTTATTCTATTCCTTGTTGTTTCCTTGCTGATAGCTTTGTGGTTTGGTGTGTGGACAGAAACAAACAATCAATGTTATAAAACGAGTAGACTATCATAATATGTTCAGAAGTTCTTTTTTATTTGAAATTTGTCTTTTTCTTGCTTCTAAAGAAAAATTTTATTTTACCTTTTTTTTTTTACAGTTGTGTGGTAAATATAGGTATTTACGTCACAAGTAAATTGCATGCAGGTGAGGTTTGGGCTTCTAGCAAGCCCTATTTCTCGCTGGTCGTGGGCCTGGTATCCTGTGTGTGGTTGTGTGTCTTGGTCCCCCCATCCCCGCTTTCAGCAGTGCTCAGCATCTGTTGTTCCCACCCTTGTTCTCATGTGTCCAATGATCAGGGCCTGCTTATGAGTGAGAACATGTGGTACTCAGCTTTTTGTTTCTGTGATAGTTCAGTTCGAATTATGGTCTCCAGCTATGTCCGTGTTGCTGCAAAGGACATTATTTTGCTCTCCTTTATGGCTGTGGAATATTCCATCATGTATATGCACCACATTTTTTTTTATCCAGTCCACTTTTGAGGGGCATCTGGGTTGGTTCGATGTTTTGGCTATGAACAGGGCTGCAATGAATGTACATGTGCAGGTGTCTTTTGGTAGAGTGATTTATGTTCCTCTGGGTATATTCCCAGAAGTGGGATTGCTAGATCATAAGGTAGCTCAATTTTTAGTGCTTTGAAAAAATGCCACAATGCTTTCCAAAAAGGTTGAACTAGCTTACGTTCCTACCAACAGTGTAGAAGTGTTCCCTTTTCTCCATAGCCTTACCAACATCTGCTGTTTCTAATGATAGCTATCCTGATTGGTGTGAGGTATCTCTTGGAGCTGGAGTTTCACTCTGTTGCCTTGGTTGATGTGCAGGGGCATGGTCATGACGATCATGGCTCACAGCAGCCTTGACCTCCTGGGCTCAGGTGATCCTTCCACCTCAGCCTCCTGAGTGGCTGGGACTACAGGTGCATGTCATCACACCCAGCTAATTTTTCATTCTTATTTTTGTAGAGATGAGGTTTCACTATGTTTCCCAGACTGGTTTCAAACTCCAGGCTCAAGCAATCTGCCTGCCTCAGCCTTTCAAAGTGCTGGGATTACAGGCATGAGCCACCATGTCCAGCCTCATTGTGGTTTTGAATTTTGTTTCTCTGATTAGTGAGGCTGAGCATTTTCCCCTTTGTTTGTTGGCTGCTTAAATGTCTTCCTTTCAGAAATATCTGTTCATGTCTTTTGCCAACTTTTTAATGGAGTTGTCTGTTTTTCCCCCCATCAATTCATTTGAGTTCTTTGTAGATACTAGATGTTAGGCTTTTGTTGGATACATAGCTTGAAAATATTTTTTCTCATTCTGTGGGTTGTTGCTACTCTTTTGATGGTTTCTTTTGCAGTGAAAAAACATTTTAGTTTGATAAGGTCCCACTTGTCAATTTTAGCTTTTGCTGCTTTTGCTTTTGGGGACTTGGCCATGAATTCCTTGCCTACTTCAATATCCAGGAAGGACATTCTCTAAAGTTTCTTCTAAGAGTCTTATAGTTTGAGGTTTCATATTTAAGTTCTTGATCCATTTTGAGTTAATTTTTGTAAATGGTGATAGGTAGGGGTCCAGTTTCATTCTCCTGCAATTTTCCCAGTAATGTTTGCTAAATATGGCTTCCCTTTCTCAATATTTATTTTTGTCAGCTTTGTCAAAGATGAATCAGTTGAATGTCTATGGGTTTATTTCCAGATTCTCTGTCCTATTCTATTGGTCTATGTGTCTATTCCTGTACCAATACCATGTTGTCTTGGTTACTGTAGCCTTATAATATAGCTTGAAGTCCAGAAGTGTGATTCCTCTAGCTTTGTTCTTTTGCTGAGAATTGCTTTATCTATTCAGGCTCTTTTTTGCTTCCATTTGTGTTTCTGTATTGTCTCTTCTAGGTCTGTAAAAAATGATGCTGGCATTTTGATAGGAATTGCATTGAATCTGTATATTGCCTTAGGTAGACTGGATATCTTGACAATATTGATTCTTCTAATCTGTGAGCATGGGATGTTTTTCCATTTGTTTGTGTCATCCTTAATTTCTTTGACCATTGTTTTGTAGTTCTCATTGTAAAGGTCTTTCACTTCTTTTGCTAGATGGATGCCAAGATTTGTGTGTGTGTGTGTGTGTGTGGTTATTGTGAATGGGATTGTGCTTTTTCTTTGGTTCTCAGTCTGCTTGTTCTTGGTGTATAGAAATGCTGATTTTTGTGCATTGATTTTGTATTCCAAAACTTAACTGAAGTTGTTTATCAGTTCAAGGAGGTTTTGACAGACTCACTAGAATTTTCTAGGTTTTGAATCATATCATTTGCAAAGAAGAAAACTTAATTTTCTCTTTTCCTATTTGTATACCCATAATTTATTACTCCTGCTTGATTGCTCTAGCTAGGACTCTCAGTACTATGTTGTATAGAAGGGGTGAGAGTGGACATACTTGTCTTGTTCCATTTCTTAGGGGGAATGCTTCCAAATCCTATCCCTTAGGTATGATGATGGCTGTAGGTTTGTCATAGATGGCTCTTATTATTTTGAGGAATGTTTCTTCAATGCCTAGGTGTTTGAGGGTTTTTATCATGAAGGGATGTTGGATTTTATCAGATGCGTTTTCTGCATCTAATGAGATAAACATGTAGTTCTTGGTTTCACATTTGTTTATGAGATGAATTATGTTTATTAATTTTCACATGCTGAACCAGTCTTGCATTGTTGGAATGAAGCTCAACTGGTCATGATAGATGATCCTTGAAATGTGCTGTTGGATGTGATTTGATAGAATCTTGTTGAGAATTTTTCATCTATATGCAACAAGGAAATTGGCTTGTAGTTTTCTTTCCTTGTTGGGTCTTTGTCATTCTGGGGTATCAGGGTGATAGTGGCTTCCTTTCTTCTTAGTTGTCTGTAACTACTTTCAATAGGATTGGTATCTACTCTTCCTTATAAGTCTTGTAAAATTCAGCAGAGAAATCATCTGGCCAGGGCTTTTTTGGTTTGTTTTGGCAGTGAGGTTTCTTATTACCGAATTGATTTTTTTGGATTGTTATTGGTCTGTTAGAGTTTCAGTTTCTTCCTGTTTCAATCTTGGGAGGTTATCTGATTCCTCCACTAACTCTAGATTTTCTAGATTGCATACAGATGTTTATAGTAATCTTTTCAATTTCTTCAGGGTCTGTTGTGACACCATCTTTTTCTTTTCTAATTGTGTTTATTTGAATTCTCTCCTTGTCAATCTAGCCTGGAGTCTGTCAGTTTTATTTATTCTTTAAAAGAAACAGTTTTTTGTGCCATTGATTCTTTCTATGATTTTTTTGTCTCTATTTTATTCAACTGACTTTATTTTAATAATTTCAATTTTTCTACTAGTTCTATGATTGGATTGGTCTTGACTTTCTAGCTCCCTTTGGTGTGATGTTAGGTTGTTTTTAAGAGTCCCCTATTTTCTTGCTATGAGTGTAATGTTATACACTTCCCCTCAGTGTCACCCTCATGATATCCCAGAGGTTTTGGTGTGTTGTGTCTTTGTTTTTATTTTTTTCCAGGAATTTTTTTATTTCTGCCTTGATTTTTGTGTTGACCTAAAAGTCGTTTGGAAGCATGCTGTTTAATTTCCATGTATTTGTATGTTTTTTTGGGTTTTTTTTTGAGTCGGAGTCTTACTCTGTCGCCCAGACTGAAGTGCAGTGGCTGCTCCTGGCCACCACAATCTCAACCTGCTGGGCTCCGGCAATCCTTCCGCCTCAGCCTTCCAAGTAGCCGGAATTACAGGCATGCACTACCACGCCCGGCTGATTTTTTTGATTTATTGTAGAGATGAGGTCTCGCTGCCCAGGCGGGTCTCTAACCTGAGGGCGTAGGCAATCCACTCACCTCAGTTTCCCAAAGGCGCAGGATTAAAGGCTGAGCCACCGAGCCCAGATTATTTGTATGTTTTGAGGGGTTCCTGCTAGTGATGATATTTATTTTTATTCCACTATGGTCTGAGAAGATGCTTAGTATGATTTTGTCCTTTTGAAAGATGTTTAGTATGATTTTGTCCTTTTGAAATTTGTTCACACATGATCTGTTCTTGAATATGTGATTGAGCTTGGTGTATGTTTCATGTGCTGGTGAGAAGAATGTATATTCTGTGGTTGTTGGGTGAAGTATTCTGTAGATGTATATTACAGGTCCAATTGGTTGGATGCTGAGTTAAGGTTTCAGATTTCCTTGTTAATTTTTTGCCTTGATAATTTAAGGCTGTTAGCAGGGTATTAAAGTCCCTGACTATAGTTTCATGGCTGTCTATGTCCTCTTTTTATTTAATTAGTAAGTGTTTTATAAGTCTGGCTCCTCCTATACTGAATGTACATATATTCAAGATGGATATTTCTTGCTGGTGGATTGAGCCTTTTATCATTATGTAGTGTCCTTCAGTATCCTTTTTAACTTTCATTGGTTTAAAGTCTGTTTTGTCTGGTAGAAGAATAGCTACTCTTGCTCTTTTTTGTTTTCCACTTGCTGGAATATCTTTCTCCAGCTCTTTACCTTAAGACCATGGGTCTCATTTGCAGTTACATGGGTTTCCTGAAGGATGGATCATGTCTCTTTATCCAATTTTTCACCCTTTGCCTTTTGAGTGGTGTATTCAGTTCATTCACATATAATTATTGATATGTAGGGGTTTATTCCTGTCATATTGCTATTAAGAGACTGCTTTGCGTTTTAGGTTTTGCACTTGATTTGTATGATCTGTTAACCCTGTGCTTGGGGGTGGAACCATTCTTTTGTTTCTGTGCTTAGAACTTTCTTCTGTATTTCCCGAAGGCCTAGTCTGGAGGTGGCATATTCTCTTAGGGAACTGATGTCTGGTAAGAATTTTAATTCTTCTTCATTAATGAAGCTAAGCTTGGCAAGGTAGGAAATTCTTGGCTGGAATTACTTTTCTTTCAGAATGTTAAAGATGGGGCTCCTGTCCCTTCTGCCTTATAGGATTTCTGCTGAGAAGCCTGCTGTAATTCAGATAGTTCTTCCTTGATAAGTGGTCTGTCCCTTCTCTCTAGTTGCCTTTAGGATTTTTTTCTTTCATGATCATCTTGTGGAGATAAATTATTATGTGCCTTATGGATGGTCTTCTCATGTAATACCTTATAGGAGTTCTCTGGATTTCACGTGTCTGCATGGACTCTTCTCTAGCAAAATAGGGGAACTTTTCTTGGATAATGTCTTGGAAGACTTGTTCCCAGGTGTTCTCAGTTTCCCCTTCTCTTTCGGGAATGCCAGTCAGCTATACATTTGGTCTCTTTACATAATCCCAAACCTCTTGTAGGCTTTTCTCATTCTGCTTGAGACTTTTCTCCTTGTTTTTGTGGGACTGGGTTAGTTCAGTAGTTCAGTCCTCAAGCTCTGAGGTTCTTTCCTCTACCTGGTCAATTCTGCTGCTCAAGCTTGTCTTTGTGCTTTGAAAGGAAACATTCTTCACCAGGAGAACAGATTGGATCTTCCTTAAATTGGCCAGCTCAGCTTTTATTTCCAGGACTGTTTTCATTGCCTGAATGATCTGTGCTTCCATCTTCCTATGGCTTTTCTTGACTCTCTTTGCCATCCATAATCTGAATTCTATGTTGATCATCTGGGACAGGTCATTCTGGGTAGATTCCATTGCTTAGAATCTGGGCAGTCCTTTTGTGGGTGTCTACTCATTAAGGTTTTGGGGGATTGGTGGTGTTTTTCTCTGGTTCTTCCCTATCTGTGAAGGCAGACCTTTCTCTTTTTTGTTTTGTTTTGTTTTTTAGTTAGATAAGATTGCTACTGTTGTGGTAGCCTTTTGGGGATTTATTCTTATTTATTTATTTAACTTTTTATCCTATAGAGAGCTCCCCTGTTGTGATGTGCACTCCCTTCATTTGAGGGTGGTAGTCTGTGAGGGCCTGACCACTGTGGGTCCTGCTGCTTTCTGGGTCTAGCTGCCCTATGTGGTTACCACCATTTGGTTGGTGCCGGAGGGTGCCTGCAAAGTGTCCAGTGATGTGAAGGTACAGGGGTTTAATTCTAAGGGGAATTGGTCACTGACGTGTCTCTTGTGGAGAAGCTCTCTGGTGCCTCAGTCTGTGGACTAGTCCATGAGATGTGTGGTGTGGTGGCATAGACTTTATTCTTATCTCCCTCTCAAAGACTGTATTATTGTTTCAGATGGTATAATGGGCTATGCCAGTTGACCTCTAGCCAGGAGGTGGTACTTTCTGGAGACAGCCTTCTGTGATGGTGGCTGTGGGTTTTTTTGTTTGTTTGTTTTTTTTCTCCAGGAAAATGTGCAGATGACCTAGGTGATGAGTAGGGTTATGGGAATGTCGGAAGGTTCCTGAGTCCCCTGACTTTCAAGGTGGGTAGGGAGACAAAGCTGGTTGGGTAGGGCTAGGTCAGACTAAACCACTCGCCAGTGGGCATGATTGGCTATCCCAGCGGGAAAGGAGTCCCGGCCACTCTGGCCACGCTGTAGGGGTGGGCGAGCCATTTCTTTTATACAAAATAACTCACACAGGGAGAGAGGGGTTGCCAGGATGACAGGCCCGGGGCTGTCCTCACTACCCTCAGCTTTGCTGAGGCAGCCTCTGCTTGGGATTCAAACTTGCTTTGCGCAACAATGTTTTTGTCTGTGTGTGGGCTGGAACCCTTTCCAGCTGTGTGCACTTTGTCGGAAATCGGGAGAAAGGATGGACCCCCTGGCTGCTGTGGGTATGCTGCCCAAGGGCAGATCCATCAGTTGCATAGAAGTGTTCACGCAGGGAGAAAGGGGTTACCAGGATGAGACGGCTCCTTCTGGCTTCCCATCCCTTGCTAGAGGCTGCCCACGTTTGGAGCTCAGAAGTTCTTTCAGCAACAGAGTCTCTCTCTGCAGCTTGCCCCATCCTGGAGCTTCCTGCTGGGTGGAACCTGCCCTTGGGGCAAGTGAAGGTGTCTGGGCTGGGGTTCTCTCAGCCTGGGACCCGGCCACCTACGCTGCCTACCAGGAACGAGTTCTTGGGGATGGTTTGGCTGCAGGCATAGAGAGCTCGATGGGGTCCCCAGAGGCATGTGGGCCCTGGCAGCAGGCCGCGGTGCCACAGCCTGGCCATTTCCCTTGTGGGCCTGGAGTCTTGCAAGGCTCCCAGGGCTCTCCCAGACCCTGGCAGGAGTGAGCGCTGCGTTCGTGATTTCCCACTCTCGTCACTTCCCACGTCCAGAGGCTGCTCTCTGTTTCCAAGGCAAGCTGGGTGCGGCCGGGGCTTACTGCGGGTTCTGTCTCTTCCCTGCTCCCTGTGGGTCCCAGTGGTCCTCTGCCAATGGGCTTTCTCTGCCAGAAGTGGTCACAGTGGAGCCAAAGCAGAGGGACCGAGGATTCAGAGATACTTTTTCTCCTCTGGCAATTTTTTCTTCCTCCTTTCTCTCCCCGCGGAAGGAAGGGGTGACTGTCTTTCGGGTTTTGCTATCTGCTGAACGTGGCAAGAGTTTGAGATACCATGCTTGATGACATGATAAAGGTGCCTAAATATGGTGATGGGAGAGAGAGTTGGAGTTTTCTTTTGCAACAGTGTGAGGGCAGTATGGTGTGGAATAGCGGGTCTCAAATGTTGATGTGCGTCCCTGTTGCCTGGAGGGCTGGTTAAACCAGAGATTGCTAAATTCCACCCCCACCATGCCAACTGATTCTGATTCAGCTGATTGACGTGGAGACCCAACATTTGCATTTTTAACAAGTTTTCAGGAGTTCCTGATGCGACAACCCCGTGCACCACCCTTTGAGAACCTGGGAGGAAAATACTGACTCAGAAACTCGGGTTGGAATCCTGGCTTCTCCAGTTTTCGACAGCAGAAGCTGGGATGGTCCCTTTACAGTTTCAAGATGGTTTCTGACTCTTTCAGATGAAAGGACTTGCTGAAATAACCTCCAATTCCATGCGCTCATCAAATAAGGTGGAGCCTCATAAAATATGTGTACAATCCTAAACAGCACTTGGGTCCCAAAGACCTCTCAAACATGCAAGAATATAGAATGAAGGAGGATGGGGACATGGGTAACCAATCACACATGTGAAAAAAGTTGTGTTTTCCTTCTGATTGAAAGTGCAATATGAATCAAGCGATCGTGTTGCCACCCAAATTGCAGAGATAATCTGAGTTAGAAGAATCAGGTCTGATAGGAGGGAGGGACTAATGCCATTCCCATGTGCCCATCCGAAGGGAGAAAAAAATGGTACTCATTTCTGGGTATCACGTGTCATAGACAAATTGCAGTCATTTTGAAGGAAAGAGATTAAAACAGAAAAGGGGGCTTAATATCACGACATGTGAGAAGCATTTGAAAGAAATGGTTTATTTTGTTAAGAGCCTGGGGTTGAGGGCACTATTTCAGGATTTAATTTACTTCAAATATTTATTAAGAGTTTTAAAAAGTATCTTAGTAAAGGCCACGTGTCCTATGAGGCCCTAAAGAGTAGAACTGGGACTAACACATGAATTAATGGCTAGATGAATATTAGGAAAATATTTCTATCAGCCGGAGCCATGCAATGATGGAATGGGATTTTTTGACAGGTAGCTTATTTCCTACATCTGGAGTTATTCAAAGATAATGAGTGACTTCTTTTTTGTTTGTTTGTTTGAGTCGGAGTCTTACTCTGTCGCCCAGGCTGGAGTGCAGTTGCACACTCATAGCCACTGCAGCCTCGACCTGCTGGGCTCAGGTGATCCTTCTGCCTCAACCTTCCAGGTAGCTGAAACTAGAGGCATGCGCCACCATGCCCGGCTAATTTTTTGATTTATTGTAGAGATGAGGTCTCACCAAGTTGCCCAGGCTGGTCTCGAACCCAGGGGCTCAGGCAATCCCTTCACCTCGGCCTCCCAAAGTACTGGAATTATAGGCGTGAGCCACCACGCCTGGCCTCGAGTGATTTCTTAATGGGAATCACATACAAAGGGAGTAGGAAGAATAGTTAGACCAAATGACTTCTAAGATCCCTGAAATTCTAGAATTCCATAGATATGAGTCATCGTTGCTACACCACATTGTGGGAAGTTAGGACAATTTTATTATGGATGTCATCTTAATGTGGTATGAAAAATCTCCCCTTACACTGAAAACTTGAAACATTTTATAAACAGAGACTTCAGGTCAGGTGTGGCAGCTCACACCTGTAATCCCAGCACCCTGGGGGGCCAAGGCAGGAGAATTGCTTGAGGCTACGAGTTCAATACCAGCCTGGTCAACATAGTGAATCAACCCCCATCTTTACCAAAAATTAAAAAAAAAATTTTTTTAAACATCAAAAAATCCAGCTAATCTTAAAAAACAAAAACTTCTCATCAAAATATAAACACACATTCTATAACATTTCCTTATATCGGATCCTAAAGTATGGACACTGAAAAATTAACTTATTTTTTAATGGTTTTTCTTCATCATAAATTCTCTTGATGTTATATGGTTAACGCTGCACATCAACATAACAAAATCTTTCCTGAGTAACTTTGATATTGCTTTCTTTTTCAGTAATGGTGACACTCCATGCAACAAATATGAAGCGAATGCCTGTAATGAGCCACTGTTTAGGTACTGAAAATGCAGTAGTAGACAGAACTTAAGGAACAAACATTCCTGTTCTCATTATAGATCAGGGAACCCAAGGAGGTCAATTTGTTGGTATGCTGGCAGTGAAGCTATGGTATGGTTTTAAAGTACGGATGGGTTTAACCTCAGTAAATGACATACGGGTAGGTGCCTTTGTGTTTTTAAACTCTCAGTTCCACAAGGGAGCGCTCATGCTCGGTTTCTCAACTGGGCATCCAGTGTTTAATGTGGTCTTGATCACACGTGAGAGTGTCTTTCGTTATACATTGGACGTAATGAAATCTAAAGAAAGAATCCAAAGGTTTACAGAAGTTCGATGCCTTCGTGTTTATAGGCCAGGCAAATGTCAAATCATCTACCCTCATCACACTGGCCTTTGATTTGATACAAAAACCTTGATCTAAAGCCAACATTTGGGAATCAAAGGTAAACCTCTGAGTCCAGAGCAGTAAAATGATGGCTCTCACTTCTTGAGTACCTTCCTTAGTAATATATTTTTATTGAAGTATTTTTTGTGATGGAAGAATTTGGCCATGGTTCCCATTGTTGCCCAGACTAGTGGTACTTACAAAGTTCAGTGGTACAAAGCTCAGGCCTTGTTTTTGACGATATGTCGGAAGAGAAAACGCCAAAGCTCTTATTTGAGCATTTTTCATCTGGAGATGAATCATAGGCAATTAACAGGAACAATTCTAATTAACTGACATAATTAAAAAACTAATAATGTTTAACATCATTGTTTTATACAATGACATTAGCTTTAACAGCCTAGCAACACATCAAGGCCTCATTTCCATAGTCACAGAGTGTATTATTTATCCTGGGTTTCTCTGGTAACCAGTTTGACAATAGTAACAGCAATGCGAGTTCCTAAATTGTTTTGCCATACTGCTTCATAATTTATGCCATTGCCAGTAATTGTAATGTCTGTATAATTTCCTTTTAATTATCAACTAATGAAATTTAGATTCATTTGGGTAAAACAAATATTCACATTCAGCTTCCAATCACCTGTCCAAGCTTCCATTTAATTTACTCAAGTTTGGTGCCTTTTATTTATATTTTTAATATCAAACTGTGAGATGAATATTAACATTTATTTTCTGATTAGTGTTTAGGGAAATATTGATTATATGGTTCTTTTCTCTTCTTTGTCTTTAAATTTTTAGTGTGAATTTTTTAATCCAAGAAGATACACACTTCCTAGTTTTTTCACATTAAACTCCAAGGAGTTTAAGTGGAATTAATTTAGTAAACTTTAATTGCGGAATAATCTCTGCCTGTTCCCTTATCTCTTGATTTATTACAGGCATTTATTTCTACTTTGAAAAATTCTCATCAGTTTCCCAGGGAATTAATTTAGATTTCTAAAAAGAAAAAAAAAACAAAAACAAATTGCATCTAAATTCAAATTAAGATGCTAATTACAATAATTATTTCATCACATTATATAGAAACTTTGTACATGTGAGTATAGCAATTTTGAGGCAAAAAAATGTTATTTTTGTACAACCCTAATTCTTGCAACTTTTGAACAGATGAATTCCTTAGTTTAATTAGCTGAATACAAAGACCCTGCCCCTCAAAAAAAGTTATACTGAATGCCAATCAACCGCTAATTTGAAAAAAATTATATTAAATAGCCTTTATCAGTGAGCCAAGTGCCAATATTAATCCACCAAAGTGAGATGAGCTTGTGATTAGTAACCGATGGAGGGTGATCATTAACAGACGTGAACAGCACGCCTTGGACCAGGGAGAGTCATGGACTGTGCTTATCCAAATGGGGAAAAACTTATTTAGAAAGTGATTATAACTTTTTTTATTATTAAAAAAATGGAACACATTAGGAAGAGCATTCATTTATTCTGCACCTGAGACCTGATCTTCTGGTACAGATCTTCTGTATACCCAGTCACTGGATGGCCACACAATCCACACTCAAGATTTAATTGTAGGAAAGAAACTGCTGGAAGAGTTGGTGAAAGGAAACGTTCACCTCGGCATTAGAGGAAGACTTGGGCAGTTCTGGTTTGTTCCTTTGATTGGGGAAAACACTCAAGGGTTTTTGACTCTGGTCTCTTTTCAGATGAATTCATATTATTTTTTGCTGTACCTCCTGAGAGAAATGTAGACTTGTTGCCTACTCACAGGTAATACCCATGCATTGAGAGCAGAATTGGTTATATTCACATGTATTCTTTCAATTTTTTTTTTTGTAGACTGAGGACAAATGTGTTTTGACTTAACATAGAAATGCAATGTGACAATTATGGGCATTCCTCATTTGACCTTTCTTTGAAAGCTTGATAAAAATCAGATTGTTGGGACTTAAATTCTGCTACTGGCCTACGCTAAGGTTTTGGGGATTCTGCAGAATAATATCTGAGGAAAATCATTGGATTTTGACCCATAATAAATGGGGCAGCTATGTACTGTCCATGGGACCCTAGGACAGTCACTTTATCTCTCTGATCCTTGGTTTCCTATTTTGTAAACTGGAGATGGATAATAATATCTGCTTCTTCAGGGTTTATAAGAGAATTAAATGAGATAATAGAGGCCAATTTATGAACTGAAAAGTCCTATATGATTGTAAGATATTAGTAAGACTATTCCACTCTGGCCTTCAGTTGCAAGTGGAACAGACTTTAGTGCAGCTTCCGCTTTGTAGAATGGTAACATCTGTAAATAAGCTCCTTAAGGGTATATTTTCTTAAAGTAAACTAGGATGCATAGATTTGAATACTGAAGACTTTTATACATATAAATTATGACTTTCTAAATTATTTCCTCTAATTTAGATTTTAACATACTATTTTGCTTCTAAAATTGTATACACTTAGTAACAAGTCTCTGATCGATCTTAATGATCACATTATTAAAATATTAGATTTTTCTTCACTCTGCTGATTTAAATAGTGGTTGAGACTATACTATTGACATTTTGACAGTGATTAAAAATGTGTTCCTCCTTGAAGTCACTAAAACATGTTATCTAAAGAGTTCCAGGTTGGGTATGATGGCTCGCGCCTATAATCACAGTACTTTGGGAGGCTGATGTAGGAGAATCACTTGAGGCCAGGAGTTCAAGACCAGCCTGGCTTGACATAGCAAGACCCTGTCCTCACACAAAAATAGAAAAATTAGCCAGGTGCAGTGGTACATGGTTGTAGTCCCAGCTACTTGGAAGGCGGGGGCAGGAGGATTGCTGGAGCCCAGGAGTTCGAGGCTGCAGTGAACTGTGATTGTGTCACTGCACTCCAGTCTGGATGACAGAGTGGAACTCAGTTTCTAAATAAATAAGTAATAAAGAGTTTAAAAATAATTCTTAGGTGTATCTCCTGTGGCTCAATTGGGAATTCACTTCTTGATCCTTCAACTTAAATAATTCTCTTCCAATTTAGACAAACTATAAACAATGAATTCATTTAATGTGCAAAATGAACCACTACTTATTAAAACCATAGCATAGACAATGAATGGAGTGCTTATGTCCCAATAATTATGTGATTAATTGTCCTAATCTTTAGAATGTCTATGGCAAATTGCGTTGGTCAATGTTGGCTTCTAAGGTTTATATTTGGCCCCCCATCACTTATCTCATATTCCTATTTTAAATTATAATAACATAGTACTAGAATTTTTATTAACAGTTGGCAATGTTCTCCAATACAAGAACGTCATCCATGTAAACACTGTCTGCTGACTGTTTGAAAGGTGCTTGGGTGAAAAATGTATATACTACACTGAGTTCTTCCCCTCAAGAAGTTTTTATTAGACTTAGGAAAGCAGCCTAAAAAATTTTTTTAATTACAAGGTAGTTTATGGCCAATGTAAAATGAATGGTGGAGGCAAGTAGCCTTTAAAGAAAAAGCCTTTAAAGTAGCCAGAGGGGTTGATCTGGGGAAGAAATACCAGTGTCACTTGTAGTGTCTTTAGAGAGGTGTTACTAGCTGAGAACCCAGGATGCCAGATTGAACTCTGATGCCACCCTGACTCGCTCTCTGATCTTGAGGAACTTACTTTCGCTGGATCTCATTTTTCTCATCTATAAGTGAGACTAATTGTAGTACCTACTTCCTAAGAAAGCATTCTATATTATTATTTTAAAATCTGTATTATTTTCATCTGTGATTATTTTCATCTTCCAGATGAGGAAACCAAGGTTTGGTGAGGGCAAGTGATTCACCTAAAGTCATGTAGAGAATTTAAACCAAGGTTTTAAACCCCATGTTAACTTGCTTTCCAGGAACTGTGCACAAATGTAGAGACAAACTCTTTTAAAAAACAACTCCTTTCAAGTTTAAACACAAGGTGCTAAATGTCTTTCTGAGTTATTACTGAGGCTTAAATATCTAGAATTCATGAATGCCACCTAACACTGGCCTATTTAGCCTCCAATTTAGTTGAAAATCAAAGGTTAATACATGAAAGTACATGGCAGGTTCAATTGTCATTAAGACTTGAAGTGCGAGTTTAAGATGACAACAGCCAGAAATGCCAAGAGATAGTTATTGATACACTGCCAATTAAGTTATCTAGCTAATAGTTGCCAAACTAGCAATTATTGAGAGAAACCAGGAGAAAGAACTCCCCCACCTGGATTGAGGAACCTACCACAACAAACACCCAAGAAGCTGTGCTAGCCTCTGTTGGGTTCAGTCATGGGTAACAGAATAACCCCAAATAACAGTGACTTAAATCAGATCAAAGTTTATTATTTTGGGGTCACATCAAGTTCTGAGGCCCAGAGCTAGTATGGCAGGCCATGGTGTCAAGGTTCCTTCTGTCTTCTTCTTCTTCCATCTGTGACTTCTATTTGTAGTGATTCTTATGGTTCAAAGAGGCTGTTGGAGTTCTAGCTGTTAAGTTCATATTCCAGCCAGTAGAAAAGAGATCAAAGGAGAAGAATAAGCCTCGGCCTTTAAGGATGCTCCCTGGAAACTGTATACACAACTTCTGCCTCTATCCTATTGACCAGAAATCAGCTGCCTGACTCAATTGGTTGCAAGAGAGACTGGGAAACCTAGCATTTGTGTGTGGGGGGGGGGGGGGGGAGGTGGTACGTGCAGTGGTACGTGCAGTGGCAGAATGGTGGTAGATATGTGATCAAGTAGGTATATTTCTGATACTGAGTAAGGTAGGGAAAATTGATACCAGAGAAAGAGGGGAAGTCAATGGGTAGACTCTAATACACAACCTTATAAATAACTAACCTTTTATGGGCACCAGCCCTCATACTTTGTGACAGCTTGTACCCTGAAAAGATTCAGGGAAGAAAATGGGTGAGGACTGTTCATTGAACAGTCATTGAAACCACAGACAGGAAAAACTGACAAAACACACCTACACCACACAGATACATACTCACACACACACCCCTTTATTCACATAGTGGACCTCTCTGGGACAGTTCATTGACTCCTTTTCTTACTTTATTCCATAGGGAGCTGGGGCAGAGAAGTGGAGGTTAACACTGTTTTGAGAGATGAAAAACTTTGGACAATTCACCGGTTACATAATTATTACATACGAAATTAGATGAACAGTACTCATGATAAGGCGTGACTGTCGACTGAATTGATTGATTCTTGCAAAAATCTGCTAAAATTCCTACACATACTTGAGTATTTATTTTCATCTGAGTATTTCCCATCTTTACAAGGAGGAATTGAGAAAGGTGATGCTGTTGTCATTTTGCTGTTGGCCAAAGCTTCTCTGGCATTCCTCTGTTGGAATTACAAAACTGGGACGCAAACTTTTAAACAACCAAATGGTGCAAACTTCATTTTATTTATTTATTTATTATTTATTTTTTGAGTTGGAGTCTCACTCTGTTACCCAGACTGGAGTGCAGTGGCCGCTCCCGGCCACCGCAGCCTCGACCTGCTGGGCTCCGGCGATCCTTCCGCCTCAGCCTTCCGAGTAGCTGGAACTACAGGGGCGCGCTACCACGCCTGGCTAATTTTTTGATTTATTGTAGAGATGAGGTCTTGCCAAGTTGCCCAGGCGGGTCTCAAACCCGCGGGCTCATGCAATCCACTCACCTCAGCCTCCCAAAATGCTAGGATTACAGGCTGAGCCACGGAGCCTGGCTGCAAACTTCATTTTAGTGTTGGCTTCTCAATTGTAAGAAATTGTTTAAGATCACTAACTAAGTTTGGGGGTTAAAATGGGATGTTAGGTGGAATAACAATGTTCAAAATTTAAAATCATGCCATTTTCCTGTAATGTTGTAATGCTCATGAGATCATTTAGATCGTTTTTTTCCTTTTTTTTTTTTTTTGAGACAGAGTCTCACTCTGTCACTCAGGCTGGAGTGCAGTTGTGTAATCATAGATTATTGCAGCCTCAAACTCCTAGGCTCAAGTGATCCTCCCACCTCAGCCTCCTGAGTAGCTGAGACTACAGAAGGGATCCCATGCCCAGCCCAGTTTTCAGAGATGAACTATAAAAAAAAGTTACTGATGATAGCAACACTGCAGGAACAAAGATGCGTGGTCCTCCAAAGGTGACTAATTTGAAAGGGGTGGGGTTGAACAAAATCTGAAGTTTGTTAACAATTGAAAGCTTTTCCTGAGAGATACGCCTTGTCCTTTTCAGCTCTTTTCTTTATCCACTCGGTGAATGACTCTTTTCTAGGCTAGGTCTAATTCTGGGGCTAAGCAGTGAAGCAGAAACATGATGCCAAAGATGGAGATCGGTATTGTTTTCTACTCTGTTCATCTGTTCTTCATCTCCAGAGTGTTAAACATCATTTAGGTACTAGCCACATCGCTTCAAATCCCTGTCTTAAAATGATCTCTTCCCCCAAATCCAAGCCACTTGACAGGGAAGCAGATACAATGGAAGTTACTTGAAATGTAGATGTTTTTCTGATCTTTTTTATTACCTCCCTGAAGAAAAATGATTGACTTTCATGAAAGCCAATCATTGATTTATTACCTTACATGACATGAGGCGCACCTCTATAATTTAGTAACCACATCAAAGTAATGGAGCATAATGTTGAGTAGGAAAGATTTCCTAAAGGAACTTTGCCATCATTATGTTCTGCTTGTCGCAACATCCGATATTTAACTTGGGGAAAATCTCTCATATTTCTTAAGATTGCTTACAGTATTGTGATTTGCTAATTGCATACTTTCATTTTTTGGGAGAGGAAAAAAAAACCCCATGAACTGTACAAGGAGGGTGAGTGGCTTCAAACCTAGAAAGAGAAATGTGTCAGAGGTCTCCCAGATTTCAGGGCTACATCAGGTTTAACATGCACAAGAATCACCTGACTGGAGATTCTGATCCATGAGGTTTGGGTAAAACATTAATTTTGCATTTCTACCTGAACTCCCACAGGATGCGGCTGATATGAGGGCTGTGCTTCGAGTATCAACTTGTAGTAAGAATACTCAGGATTTTTTTAAATGTGGAAATGAAAGTTATTGAAAATTTCGACTTATACCATTTTCTAAACATGCTCAGATTGACAAAGAAGTCGAGTTGCATTCTGTATGTTCATTGAAGGATGGATCTTGTGTTTGACCTCATAGATTAGCCCAATTTATGTGTTGTGAAGCTTTGGTCATATGAGGTAGTATGAAATATGAGCTCCATTTTCAAGTATATTTGGGAAATATTGCAGACAGTATGTTACTCACTGAAACTCATAGTACACTATAGCCAAGTAAAGGCTCTGAGACATCCTGGTGTGTAAACTCTCCTATTTAATCTTGTTCTTCACAGTGGTAAAGTATTAACAACATTTTTGGAAAAAGAAGATGCTGAACAACCTCATATATCAGTGGTGATTTTTGTATGATCAAGTATCTGTCACTTCTACTTGTAATTTGACTATAGTAATGCAATCTCTCATTGTATAAAGGTTCCAGGTAATTTTAGCGAGAAGGAAAGCTAGTAGGAAATGTTATAAAATTACTAGCTAATCCCCAATTTTTAATACAATGGTACTTTCTATTCTCTGATATATTGTTATACAACTTTGATACTTTATGGATGTCAATTTGATCCTTTATTTATTTATTTATTTATTTATTTATTTATTTATTTATTTATCGAGTTGGAGTCTCACTCTGTCGCCCAGACTGGAGTGCAGTGGCCGCTCCCGGCCACCGCAGCCTCGACCTGCTGGGCTCCGGCGATCCTTCCGTCTCAGCCTTCCAAGTAGCCGGAATTACAGGCATGCGCTACCACACCTGGCTGATTTTTTTGTTTATTGTAGAGATGAGGTCTTGCTGCCCAGGCGGGTCTCGAACCCGCGGGCTCAGGCCATCCACTCACCTCAGCCTTCCAAAGGCGTGGGATTACAGGCTGAGCCACCGAGCCTGGCTCAATTTGATCCTTTAAATAGGAACCCCCAAGACAAAGTTTTAGAGTGAAGGATCAGGAACCTAATATAATACTTCCTACAAAGATGCAATCAATACCCTCTTATTGATTGATTGACTAAGCATGTTTATAGAGTAGCAATTCCTATGGGTCTTGTATTATGGTCAGCGCTTTGGAGAGCACAAAGGGAAAATTTGCTGGCCTTCAAGAGTTGTTGATATGATTTGGAGACACAAGATAGCCTCTCTTAAAAAGTTAAATGAAAAGAAAAATCATGTGTATTGAAATGTCACATGCATGGTATAGACGTTTTGGATAGTGGACATTTAGGGTTAAAGAATGTTGCCGCTGGAGGAGGGAACAATTTCTCATTCCTTTGTTCACCCTCAACCCTGGCATACAGTGTTGTTGAACTACATTGGATCATATTGGTTGGCCGGGGTAGTCAAGGAGAGTTTCATGGAGGACTGTAGGTTTGAGGATACTCTCATCTGCTGGATCTGTGGGTTCAAAAGATTTTATTTGATTTGGGTTATACTTGGAGCCTCGTGGCAAAAGAAAGTGGCACAAGGACAAGCAGGAAGAATGAGAGAATCTCAAAGGTAAACCCAGCAAGGTCACAGCATTCAACCAACTAGCTTAACCAGCAAGAGATATAGGAGCACTGTTTAAAGAAAGATAAACTTGAAGATGGCCCCTAATGGTGCGTAGAGCCATCAGATCCGGTGAATAATTTCTCTTTGTGCAAAATGAAGGAGGAACTCACACAGAGCTATTTTTGTTCTCTTCCTCAGATAAATATTATCCGCGTCATCCACTTCTATAATTGGCAATCTGTTGACCTTAAAACTATCACCCTGGGTCGCCAAGATACCTCAGATCCTACGGCCATCATACACCCTCCACAAAGGTATCTGTCTTGCAGGATCTTTTCATTTTCTCTGAAAAGTAGCAGGAAGATATTGCCTTTGTTTCTGTGGATTTAGAGGCATTCTTAATTTTTACTTCTACTATGTTTGTTTCTCTAACTTGGGAATAATTACAGAAGATATCTAGTGACAAAGAGAATAGGAGAGAAGATTGAAGAATCATTTGGGCCCAAGTGAACACCATCTAGTCGCCTATATGCTGATGAAAATAATCTGTTACTTGGGGGAATAATTGGTTTCTGTCGGTTCTTTTTTTGCTCATTATTTGTAAGCAGGTGCTCAAATCCCACCATTTTTATATATTCATTGTGATGCTTTTGAGTATATTTGCTCAATTATTTGAAAGCAAATGGGCCACAGAGAAGAAACTGATGGATGGGTGATGTGGAGCGTGTAAGAGAGTGCAGAACAGTCCATGGGACTGCTATGGTATGGGGATATGAGTGCTTCCAGTAAGAGTGCCATACCTCAGCCTCTTGTCATCTCACTGTCCCTAGTGACTGACTGTGGAGTCTTTGTCAAACCACTTAACCTCTCTGTGCTTCCTATTCATGATGGTAAGCTTTGAATGATACTGCTTACTAATTTGTAACAGGTTCTGTGATTCCCCGGATGCTGTAAATTGCTTGTTATTAACAATAATTGCCTACAGATTTTTCCAAACCATTTACATGAAGAATCTTTGCAATATGAGGTTAAATTATACTATGCTAATAGTCAATCAATGTGGAACAGTAGGTTGCTTTCATATACTGAGCTGCCACACTTTGGCTGTTCAAAGCAAGTGCATTCCTCTTTGTACTCATACGATTCTGGTTTTGCCTTGCTGCTCTTGGCTGCAGGGAACGAAAATCTTCTCAATGTAAACTTTTTTCTACACTTACATTGTGCCACAGTGGTTTGGAAACAACACATGCATCCCTCTTCCTGAAAAAGTGATGGACAAATTCCTGTAGAGGCTATGTGCAGCTATGGTGAGATGCTATCAGGATTCTCATGAACAAAGAAAGCTCTGTGCTGAAACATAGCTTACAGGAATGACAATATGGAAGAGGAAATTTGCAGGAATCTACCAGAAAGAGAGGTTGTGCAGACTAAATTCCAACCCCAAACACGGCAAACACATCCAGCTTTCAGAAAATATATAAACCCAGAGAGACAGCTGAAAAGGCAAGTGACCTGATCCATGCTCTGACTTTCCTGAACGGATATATGGTAGATGAAAGTGAGGCGGGAACTGCTGAAAAGGTATTTTGGGCAAAATTGACCATTTCTCCTCTTGAACCAATACATTAGTCAACCAACATGACTTTGTTATAAAACTACCAAGTGCAAAAAACTGAGGCCTAAAATAAATATAAGTCCTTGTTTCTTATCTTGAGAAGCTTACTGTTTGGCTGACGAAACAAGAAAAAACTAGTTAAGTTTCCCTTTATGTTGTCAATCAGTAGATTTTACAAGAAGGTGCATCTTGAAAGAGGAGGAGCCTCACCTGGAAGGAGCCATTCCAGAGCACAAGATTCCAGAAGTTTAGGAGTTCAGGAACTTTAGTTCATCACTATGTCCCCAGCATCTGTAAGAGTCTCTGTCATATAGTATATGATTAATACATATTTGTTGAAAGGACGGAAAATGAATACAAGTAGAAAGGGGCAGTACATGCATTTTTAGGTATTTATGCAGGCGGCCATGAACCTTTTTCATCCACTGAAATAGGTTTGGCTACAGAAACAAAGCCTAACAGCAGAGGAAACACAGAACGATCTTTGAGCTCATGAAGACCAGGGTAGACCAGTACCACCTAGGGCTCAGGTTATTCCATGTTTCTGCTTTCCTCCTCTGCATATGTAGTCTCTGTCACCATCACTACCATCTCATAGTCACAAGCTGTTCTTTGTGTGTGTGTGTGTGTGTGTGTGTGTGTGTGTGTGTGTGTGTGTGTGTGTTGAAGTCTTATTCCATCGCCCAGGCTGGAGTGCAGTGGCATGCTCACGGCCACCGCAGCCTCGACCTGCTGAGTTCTGGTGATCCTTCCGCCTCAGCCTTCCAAGGAGCCAGAACACAACCACACCCCACTGGTTTTTGTGATTTATTGTAGAGACAAGGTCTGACCAAGTTGCCCAGGCTGTTCTCGAACCTGTGGGCTCAGGCAGTCCACTGACCTCAGCCTCCCAGTGTGCTGGGATTACAGGCTGAGTCACCAGGCCCAACCTACCAGCAATGCTAAACATCACATCTATGTTTCGGTCAGAGGAAGGAGGAATGGAGTCATGGAATGAGAGGAAAAAGTGAACTACAAAGGATTTTTTTCTTCTGGGGAGGCTTTGTCTTTTATTTTTGTCAGTTTCTCCGTCCTTCAAAATATTTTCAGTCATTTTCTTATCCAGAACCATGTCAGGAAGCTACCTCTAACAGCATGGCAGGTGAGAGGAAGTGTTTAGAAAACTAACCTCCGTGGAAGAGGAAGGGATGAGAGAAGGGAACTGAGAAAGGATGAGTGAGTCATCCCATGTTATCTGCCACACGCCTTCTCAGAGATTTGTTGATGGTCCACAGGATTGGATACTTGGATATCATGTTTGAATCACATAGGTGTCTACATCCTGAGACCCCCCTTGGTGATGGAGAGGTGGCTAGCTGCCCCGAGCTTTCTGGGATTCTCGAGTCAGAAAGAGTCAAGTGAGTTTCTAAGGACTGGTGAACTACAATATTTATGAGAGCTTCCAAGCTGCTACTGGTGATCCAGAAGAGACCAGAAATCTGGTCTCTGGCAGAGAGTACGGAATAGAGCAGACACTTGAGAGAAGTGGGGACACAGAAATGGGATGGGCTTCCTATTCCTCCCTGAGATTCAGTGACTTTAAATCCTTTTAATAAAATCTCCCCAATCTACTTTTAAATTTCATCCAAAAGTTGTTTATTAGGTAGTGAGACAAGAATTTTGCATTCATTGGTTATTAAGTTTTCTTTTGGGAATGATGGCTGTATTCTAAAATTAGATGATGTTGATGATGATGGTTGTACAACTTTGTAAATGTACTAAAAATCATTGAATGATGCATTTCAAATGGGTAAGCTGTATGGTAGATAAATTTTATCTCGATAAAACTGATTTAAAAATTCACAGCAACTCAAATGTGAGAAGATATATATTCTTTAATTTATATAACTAATTTAATAATCTTCCTAAATAAACTCCTACCTTTCTGAGTATCATAAAAAAGTTTAACTTTATATTTGTAATTAACTATATCTCAGAATCTTTAGGCATCTTTATTGGATGGTTTAATTTCTGTTGAGTAAATCGTTTATACATATTATTTTACCTTTCCATATTCGGGTAGTGACAATGGATATTCACAGGTCTCTGATGGTGACAGTTTGGTCTGCACCCTGGATGGTGCCCACTGGGGTACCCTGCTTTCACCTGGTATGTTGAAGCATCACACTGGCACCCACTGTTCTAGATTCTGATCCTTGGCTTTTCCTTCTAATTGCCAAAACCCTGAACACAAAGGCAACTTTGCCTGAGCCAGATTTCTGCTGGTCTTTTGTCTTTAAAGGTCTTTCCAAGTCCTCTCTCTAAGCACAGGATGAAAGAAGTTTTGGGGGCGCCCAGTAACGACTCCACGCTGTCTGAACTGAGAGATTTATTAAAGGGGCAGTTACATGAAGGGACTGTAACCGAGGAAGGACGAGAGAGAGAGAAAAAGAGAGAGAGACCGAGAGAGAAAGAGAGCAAGAGAGTAAGAGAGTGGCTGGGACAGAGAGAGAGAGCAAAAAGGGGGGGGGGG
>NW_007245663.1:145944-193303 GCF_000164805.1 Carlito syrichta | reverse complement strand
AGAGAGAGAGAAGGAGAGAAGGCGAGAGAGTGACGGGACAGAGAGAGGGAATAAGAGAGAGAGAGAGTTATGCAGGGAGAAAGGTATATTTATGAACCTTGCAGGGGCAGGCCAGTGCCGTGCCTGAGTCTTATTGGAGGAGACTATGAGGTAGCATTCCTATAGGGAGATAATGTTTGTATATGAGTTTAAGTTTCGCGTTGCACGGGAGAGGCAGGAATTTACGGCCTTTGTTGTCTTTGGGAGGCAGAGCCATCTTGGGGATGCCCTTCTGACTGTGGTCTGCACCTTTCACAGGAGACTTTCTGGGTTTCTCACAGGCCGGTTCAATTTTTAGTCCCTTAGGAGCCAAGAACACTCCTCAGGCTTACTCGCAAACCACTTTTTTGGGCCACTGTTAGGAAGTTGTTCTGACCTAATTTGGAAGTCTCTTCTCAGGAGGCCACTTTCCAAGCAGTGTTTCTCCCTGATCCAGTACCCTACATCTCCCCACCATTATCCCCTCTACCCCTTCCCTTCCAGTAAAATTTCACACTCTATAGACACCAGGCCTCCTCCTGATTGGGTCAAAGGGAGCTAGTGTATTGTTTTTCGTCATCTACTTAACCGAAGCCGAGCTTTCAAGACTGTTTGCTTAATGCCGACTCAGAAACATTCTATTTTGAATGTGAAAAGCTGACCTTTTCTTAAGTTTTATTTATTGAGATATAATTTACATACAATTGAGAGCACCCATAAAGTATATGTGTTGATAACGTTTTCTATTACATGGGTCACTTTAATTCAGTAGTGAGTGAAGCTGATTTGCATTTTCCGAGAGTACAAGGAAAGAAAGACCTGGGCAAGAAGGTGAGTGACTTCTGAGGAGTTTGGAAAGGGTGGACTTGTTAACCCACAATTCTGTGAGAAAGTGATACACTTAGGAAATCCACATAACCAACATATAGCTGGAGGTATTGTTAGCCACAGTCTTAATGGTCTTTCACTTGGGTTTCTGAATCCTTCCACCTCTTCCTGCTTGGCTTCCACAGCCTTAGCCTGGCCAAACTCAGGTCTAGATTCCATCTTTCAAACTTTCCTTCTCTTCACCAGAAGATTCTCAGTCCAGGAATCAGAGGCAGGGACTGATCTGATTGTTGCAATTTACAGTAAGGTGCAAATAGGGTTACTTGGAGTTACTTGAATTTTCAAAGATTGTGGGTACCCGAGCATTGGATCTGATTTGTAGAAAACTGGTGGGCCTGGGCCTTCTGACATCCCTTCACAGCTGTTTCAAGCCACCATCTCCCCTGCCTTTGGGATGTGTTTCTGTGCTCCTCCTACTTTTATCTTGTCCACTAGGGAGTCCATGAGAGGAAGTCAGTTTTGCAGCAGCTTCCTTTCTATCCTTCTTCATTCTTGCAGTCTTCCTTGCAAAGAAATCATTTCATCAGGAAAGCGTGTGAGTTCTGAATACCTAAAATGAAGAATTGCATGTGCAGGTATACTTAGAAGTCCTATGTTATTATGACCATTAACACACTGTACCACAAAGTCGATGAATATGACTTTGATAAACCCATATTTGAATTCAATCCTATAACCCCCCAACTCTACTCTTGGCTTTACCATTTTTTTGAGTCCTTAATTGGAGCCAGACATTGTCTCAAACACTTTTAGGTATACGGCAAGTGTATTACAGAATTTCATGATCCTGAGGGTAAATTTCTTTATAGTATTTAAATCACAATAATTCAAACCCTCATTCTACTTGCTAACTGGAAAGCTAGCCTGCTTGGGGGATGAGGGCTGGGTGAGTAAAGGTCATATCAGATCTTCTGGAACAAACAGGCTCTCTCTGAGTCCGTCTTCATACACACAGGTGCTTTCTGCATTTGTTAGTGTGCATGACACTAGGCCACATCATCTGGGCCAGATGCACTCCTCAATCTCAGAGCTATGCAATGTGCTGTCGGCTGCAGAGTTCTGAAACATCAGGCATGGACAACAGCTCTCTTCGGACTCCACGTGGCTCTGCCGTAAAATACAGCCTAAGCTCAGGATGTCACCGAACCCAGGGCTGCGAAACGAAAGCAAAAGCTGCCTTTCAAAATTCCGTCCACTTCCTGAAAAAACAGACTGATGATGTCTTGTGTAATGAGATGTGCCGGTGATCGCTTTCTAAGCAAAAACATACACTGAGAGAAAACCGAAAGCTAGGAGTTACAACATTATATACAATGACCAAGTCTTGAGGCTGATAATTCACAGATGCCCCTCATGCTCTACTACACATAGGCATAAACTTAACTTTCAACTGCGAGGAAGACCTTTTTGCTTACTCACTGTTTAAATATATGCAGGGTTGTGAAACGATTAAAATAACTAGAAGACTAGGGTAGGTCGGCATATTTTTTAAAAAACAAGCTGGGTGTGGTGGTGCACACCTGTAGTCAGAGCTACCCGGGATGCTGAGGCAGGAGGATCACCTGAACCCAGGAGGTAGAGGCCGCCATGAGCCATGATCACGCTACTGCACTCCTGCCTGCGTGGCAGAAAGAGACCCTGACTCAAAAATAAAACCAACAAAAAATAAGGTTATATATTTCCTTCTCTGATATAAATGAAATCATGATCATTTTAGAAGATGTGGAAATTATAAAAAAGCAAAAAATAAAAAACAGAAGTCACTCAAAAGTCTATAATTCTTTTTCATCACAACTGATATTTTGATCTGTTATTTTCCAGTCTATTTTTAACAAACATATTTGTAAATATTATATGTTTTTGAGCAGTTATGTTATGTTTAAGTGGTAGAACTATTAACATAGTAAAGCAAATATTTTATCATAGGTTTAAACATTTTTTTACAAAATTAAATCAATCGGCATGTAACCTAAATTGACTTCTAAAACAATAAAACCAATTTATACTTTTCTCTTGATTTTAAAGAATATTTGTCACTCTTAAACCTACAAGCACTAAAAATTTCATTGTAAACAAATACAAATTGGTAGCGCCTCACATTGTGGAAATAGTCCTGTCATTTCTAGGGTTTTGCAATTTTTTCAAGCACTTATTGACCAATTATTTTGCAGATTACCTGGTTTTACCATTTTTTTCAGTTTGGAGGTGAACAGTATGGGGAATGAAAAATTTTACTTGATTTTCCAGGACTGGGAAGACCTGTTTCTGTAAAAAAGAATAACAAACCTTTGTCTGTTATTGACTGCAAATACTTTTCTGTTCGACTGAGCTTTCCTGTGGTCATTTTTACTCATAGAAATGTCATGTCCTGATGCATTCGAATCTCAGGAACTTGAAAAGACCTCCAAATGTGAACGCATAGGTAAATAAATCTCTCTCATCAGGAAATTCTTAGCATAGTTTGTGGCAGGGAGTGTGTGTGTGTTTGTGTGTGCAGGTGGGCTGCCTGGCTGGCGCCCACCCACACGTGCTCACCTGACCTCACCCCGATGTCAACCCTCTGCTAGGACAACTAGGATGAACCATACGTCTGCTGCCGCTCTAAGGAAAGGCACAGGGCAGGGTGCACGCTCTTTCTGCTGCTCAGATGTGGATAACTTTCTGAAGGACCCACTCAGGGAGCGAGTTGCTTCCAATAAGACGGGAGGAAGACTGTTAAGAGATGGAACATCTGTGATAAACTCATTCTCTGTGTGAGCACCGATGGAGATGCCTGTCTGGGTCGGCTGAGCAGCATTTCTATAGCAGTCGAAAATTCATTTCATTTCATTATCGAAACTGTTCAAGCACTCTGGTTTGGATCAGGGAACAGCATCTTAAACCTGCAGGAAGCTCATTTACCCCTGCTGGGCCCCCAGCTCCCTTTCCGATGGGAAGGTAGAGATGACTCACTTTCAAATCCTGACAGAGGTCTGTCTTTCTATGTACACACGCTTTGTACTGAAGGAGCATAAACATTTCCCAGGAACCTGCGTCTGTAGCAGCCCCAATATTATCCCTTTTCTTTCTGTTTTATTTTGGGTCTGTTTCAAGGCTACTTTCCCAATCCCCTCATCTGTCAAAAATACTGCTCTCCGTGCATTGGGAAGCAGAGAAGTGCCTCTCAGGTGGTGCACAGTGGAACAAAGAACAGAGCATCAATTCTCTCAACAGCGAACAACGAGGCAAGCTGGAGTATTTTTCAAACAACAAACACTGATTGAGAAAACTTTTAAAGAATCCCAGATGGCATTTACAGATCCAGAACTGAATTAATGGGGGGGAAAAATCAATATAATTCGAAGCCTTTAAAATGAAAGTCATAAGATTCCAGTTGTTCTTTGACTGAGACACTCCTGGGCTCCCAAACCAGAACTACAACCACGTTCTCGGATCTTCCAAGTCAGACGAGCCAAGAAACCACTGGGCAGCAAAGAGGAAGCTGGCTAGGTCACGCCTTGGAAGCGGGCACCCTGAGGGTGGATAGAGGTGTGTTGATCGGAGAGACACCCAGGTAACAGAATAGAGATGCAGACAGGGCCACTTGGATCCAGGGAGCAGGGTGACCAGGAGTGGATGCCTGCCAAGAAAATAGGCTAGTGCATCCCAGCCCTTCCAGAAATCAGGGAGATCAAGGTAGGTGGGCCCCTGGTCAGGGCGAAGGAGTTTGGAGACTTCCGCCAAGGGAGGGCTCGGAGCAGGCCTTTGTTCCTGGGTCGTTGGAAGGAATAAGCCACAATCCTCCCTTGGAAGGAGCACTGGACCCATGACCGAAGCAAGGACCCAAGCACGGGAAAACCAGTCAGGTTCCCATCAGAGATGGCTCCCAGAGAGGGCAGCAGCCCCCCACCCCCCAGGTGAGCACTGGGCATAGCATCTCCACAGAGCAGTCTATCTGAGGCCAGGCCTCTGCAAATCTCGGGTTCTGGCTCCTTCTCCTCATTCCACTAGGGATATAGCATGAGTCTGTCTCATGGCTCCAAAGGTGCTCAGTCTACAGAAAAGGTTAACTCCACACAATAGTAATGCCAACGTTCAATATTTGTAAGAGGCTAACATTCAAAAATAGTGAATTCATAGTATTTTACTAATTTTCAGTGCCTGGCAGATTGTGGATTAAAAAAAAAAAAAAGAAAGAAAGAAACTTTCCTGTAAACTGATTAAGTATTTGCAATAGAAAAGACCAGATTGGGAATCTGTAGTCAAGGTAAGCAGAGGGGTGGGCGTCAGAAGCCAGATGTGAGCTGGAAGAATTTCAGCATAAAGATTGTTAGGTTTTAGGGCCGGGCGCAGTGGCTCACACCTGTAATCCCAGCACTTTGGGAGGCTGAGGCAAGAGAATTGCCTGAGCTCGGGGGTTCGAGACCAGCCTGGGCAACATGGTGAGGCCTCCTCTCTAAATCAAAAAATTAGCTGAGTAGGTTGGTGCACAACTATAGTTCTGGCTACTTGGAAGGCTGAGGCGGAAGGATCGCCTGAGCCCAGCAAGTGGAGGCTGCGGTGGCCGGGAGCATGCCACTGCTTTCCAGCCTGGGCGACAGAGTGAGACTCAAAAAAAAAAAAAAAGAGTGTTAGGTTTTAAGGCTATATTATGTTTATTTTGTGCCCCAATCTATTTCTTTCCTCCAGGGAGTCAGCCTATTTTGCCATGACACTGCCCAGAGTGGAGGCTAGATTAATGCCCTGCTGGATCGGAGATGTCTCGGAAAATCAGGGGAAAGGGTATTGTGAATGAGCCATTAGAGCGAGGTTCAGGAAGCGAAGAAATCTGCTCTGGGACCCTTGGTTGAACATTCACTTCCGTCCTCTCATTGTATGAAAGGTTTCACGTGCATCGTTTCCTCTACAGAAGCCCAGTGAGATGGAACTGCCTTTTTCATTCCCACTGACAGTTGAAGAAGCAAAGTCTCCATGTAAATAAGAAACATTCCCAAGATCACACCAATGGGTGGCAGAGCTAGACACGGCCTGAAGGTTTCTCTGATTTGGAAACACAGAACTGTCCACTGTGAATTGTCTTTTCTGTCAGGTACTATTTATGCTACGAAGTGTCATGCTCAACCTGATTGAGTCACTGCTCTAATAAAGTAGAAGATCACATATCTTGTCAACAGAGTTAGGATATTTTATCTGAATTCTCAACCTTCAACGGATTCACCCTTTGCCCGCGAGAAATTAGTAAAATGGCTACATTAACATTTCTTTTAATGCTCTTTTTTAAAAGAGTACATTTTTAAGCACGGAAATAATGCATTTAAATGTGCTCTATAAAATGTGCATTTGTTTATAATAGACCAAGAAAATTGCAAATGCAAAAGTACAAATTGTTTTAGGCACAGCAATTTTTGTACTTATAGTACTTATAATGGCCTAAAATACACATTTTAGTGTATATGTGCTGAGAAATGTGTTTTAAAAGGTTGGCTTGTAATATAGACATATCAGAGAATTTTCATTAATTGCAAATATAGCCTAGTTACTACCTATTTTTCAAATGGAAATATCTACCTCATTTTAATGACCAATATAGAGCAATTCACACATGCGTAATTTATGAGTAGAAAGCAAGATGGAAAATAAACATACAAAATGGTAAGTCTGCTACCTCAAAAGACAAACATCTTTATTGTATATATTTGAGAACTTGCGGTTGTCGTTTGAGCTTAGAGTAAAGATGGATGGGCTGGAACAAGAAGAGAAAGATAAAATGGCAGGAAGGAAAGAGAAGTAAAATCAGTGGTGAGAGCGGGAAGGAATAACGTTTATTTATCCACATGACAAATAAAAATGAATGATTTTTTGGCAGAAATATTTCATTAAGGTAGGACTGTGCCTTTTTTACTCATTTATATTAGGCTTTAATGCCAGAAAAATGTTATTATTTTGCCTACTCTCATTTATTAAAATCATTTGTAAAATGTAGTTCCCAGACATCCATCTGTCATATCAGGAAATAAGCTAATTTTCTTTCTTTGTTTCTTTTTTTTTGTTTCCCAAATATGCAAGAAGAAATTAGATAAATGAATGTAATGCAATGTATTATGTATTTTGTTTGCTACATAATAATACAAATACTTATTAGAAAACCTTTGAAATACAGAAAAGCAGAGAAGAAAAATCGGTACTCTCACCATCCAACTAAAAGAACTTTTAACACTTTGGTGATTTTTCTTCCTTCCAGTCTTTTTTCCCCCATAACTGCATAAGGGGTTTCAACCAACATTTTTGAAAGCCCTTAAAACATCCAGAATTCAAGAATTAGGAGTGGCATCATTATTATTCCCCACATATTGAAAAGAAGTGACAAAATGCTTCAGGAAACCTTAAGGAACCAAGTTCATGCATCTTGCTCTGAGTTCAATGGAAATAATTTTCTAGCTAAACCGAGTTAATTTCACCCTTGCGTCCCTCACTGCTTTTGATGTATCCAACCATATGTGCGACAGAGCAGAGCTTCCACATACTGTTTCCAAGTCTCTCTCCCAAGTGCATTGTAATGATGATGGAACCACGAAAGCAGCATCGCTGAAGACGTCGCACAATTCAGAGTGTCAGGGCGGAATAAATCTAATGAACTTAAGGTCTCAGCAGGTATCCATTGGTTCCAAAATCGGAACATAGTACGTGGTAAGACTATTCTTCCCCAGAGAGAGTATCTAGTAATATGTCTGTTTTTATTCTGTTAGTTTAGTTTCACATGTAAGTTACTCCCTGCATTGTTTAGTCTTTTATCAAAGATTGATAATCTACGTAGTCCAAATGGAGGGGGAGTTGGTCATTCTGTGGAAAATTTGGGTTCTGTGTGAGCAACTTTTGCATTTAAACGTGCACCTCTGAGCTTTAACCTCACTTGAAGTTCATCCTAGGTGACTGGCTGAAAGTGGATCCAGGGGATCTCAGAAGTTCGGATCAGACCATCAGGCCACTCAATTGCCTGACCCTTACTCTGTTGTCAGTTGCTGAGGCGTGAGAGGCATTAGTCTACATTTGAGAATGGAGAGGTTATATTAAATATAGCTGGTGGGATTTACAGGCTTAGGCATTATACACTCAAATCATGTTTGCTCATTTAGATGTTAGCATTTGGTGCCTTCATACATGGGTGGTCAACTGTATGCGGGGGGGAAAAATGATGGGAGGCTTTTTTGCTTTGACAACTTTATCCCATGGAGTCAATTATTTCTTCCTCAGGAAAGTACTTCTGGCTTGATGTTTTGCAGGGGTCCCCAACCCAGTCTTGGTCCTTGGCTTGTTAGAAACCAGGCCACACAGCAAGAGGTGAGCAGCTGTCATCTGCATTTACAGCCACTCCGCACCACCCGCGTGACCACCTGAGCTCTGCCCCCTGTCAGATCAGTGGTGGCATTAGATTCTTGAGGCGTGCAAACCCTATTGTGAACTGCACATGAGAGGGATCTAGGTTGCACACTCCCTAGGAGCATCTAATGCCTGATGAACTGAGGTGGAGCTGAGGTGCTGATGTTAGCAATGTCTCCCATCACCCCCAGATGGGACAATCTAATTAGAGGAAAACAAGTTCAGAGTCCCCACTGATTCTGCACTATGGTGAGCTGTAGAATTGTTTCATCATATATTACAATGATGACAAAATAAAGTGCACGATAAAAATAAAGTACACAAGTAATGTGCTTGAATCATCCCCAAGCCACCCCCCTTCCCCCCAGTGGAAAAATTGTCTTTCATGAAACCAGTTCCCAATGCCCAAAAGGCTGGAGACCACTATTTTATAGAACTTTTTGTTTCAGGAAAGTCTTAATCTTCCCAAAGACTACGCACCTCAGTACAGAACATCATCCAATCATTATCTCAGGATAGACTGAATGCTCTTATGTATGTTCATATAGTTCCCAAGAGGCTTTTATCTACTCTTAGCTAATCAGAGAACTAGATTTTGCTGACTTCTCTAGGGTCTATTTTTTCTGCCTTAGTCATTTAGAGTTAGCATGAACATTCTTGATGTGTGCACACATAGACGTTTTAAAGCATTGTATACAGTGTCACTGACACATCTCTGAAGTATTTTATTGTTAATATTTTAGAGCACACAGACCAATACAGAATGAAGACGGCCTTCTCTGTTTTCCATAGTTGATCATGTGAAATTTTACATTTACTGACTCTTCCTTACCTTTCCCTTTTCCTTCAATGGGATCTCTCTCCTTGGCCTCAAATAAGCCACTGCTGTTTATTTCTTGATGTTCTACTTATGTAATCACTTGCTTACATGGTGGTTGCTACTACTTTTGTGCTTGCTAATCAGTGAATCAGGGTAATTTCTCAGAAATCTCTTCCTTTCGTATTTCTCTAAAAATTATATTTCCTTCCACTCATATATTATTCTCTGGTTCCTTGTACTCTCTTTATGGGTTAGACAAGGGCATGGCAAACTTTTTCTGTTGAGGGCCAGATGCAAGTAGTCTGTACTTTGCTTGTCATGCAACCTCTGTTGCAACTACTCAGTTCTTCCATTACAGCACAAGCAGCTGTAGAGAATACGTAAATAATGGGTAAAGCTACGTTCCGATAATATTTTATTTGCAAAAAGTGGCAGCAGACTAGTTTGTTCAATGCTATTCTGAGCTATCATCCATCAGGATAGACTTGCTGTGATTCTATAATATTTCTGTCACAGTAAGAATTTCTAAATACTTACATACACTGTTATA
This sequence comes from Carlito syrichta, assembly GCF_000164805.1. Taxonomy (NCBI): domain Eukaryota; kingdom Metazoa; phylum Chordata; class Mammalia; order Primates; family Tarsiidae; genus Carlito; species Carlito syrichta. Next base: position 183,671 of record NW_007245663.1, on the reverse strand, counting down.
TATATTTATGTGTATATAAGTATATGTATATTTATGTTGTATTTATATTATGCCATATATATTTACGATCAATCATAAGGAAAATACAATAATAATATTAAATGTCCTAGGAACTGGGTTAGGTATGATATATAAATGATCTCATTCCATCTGCTCAAAGGACTTGTGAGGCGGATTATAATATCAGCTATATTTTACAGACAAGGAAACTGAAGCACAGAAACTTTAAATATTCCCCAGGAATGCCAGTTAAAGGAATCCATGAGGCCTACAGAATGCACGACTTCAGGTGTGAGGCCCGCGAGCCCAGTGACGCCACGGTCAAAATGGCCCTTTGAGTTCTTTCTAACCAATTATGGCCAAAGAAGTGACACCATTGCTGTTGATTACCTAGTCCTCAACGATCTTAATGATTAACTATCACTACCCTGGAGACCATTATAAGGCATTTTAGTCACAGTAACTTCCTTTTTTTTCTTGCTATCTTTTGATTATCGACAAAATTGGATAGTCGGGAACATAGTCGAGAACACAGTTTATTCCATGGAACACTGGACTCATTGTTTTGTTTCCCACTCACATGATTCATGTAGGTAGCAAATCACATGACTTCTTGGCAGAAATCTGGGGCTAGAGCAGCACATCCTCAAAGGTATGCTCCAGCTGAGAACTGTAACTAGTATGCTCCTCTTTTGCTCTGTAGAGTGAAGATACAGGATAAAGGATGAGGTATCCACATTTCGCACCTCCTACTGGACCCCTTTGCCTCTGTGACAAATGAGTGTGTCTCTAAGAAAAAGCTTAGTTTGTACAAGAAAGCTCTCTCTTAAGTGAAATAGTCCAAGAACCGCCTATTCATGAAAATGCCTTCAGAATTTCTGAGGAAGTATTTTTATGCAAAAATGAATGAATGAATGAATGTTCTCCAAGCATCTATTATTCATGTAAAAACACTTATTAATTGCTTATTATGTATAAGTACTGTTAAATATGGGATAAACAGGCTATCACATGATTTAAAAAAACAATCTTTGGGAAAAAACCATGAAAAATGTTTATTGTTGAAAATCTGAAGAATAAGAAAAGGATTGAGGAAAAAATTAAAAGTTATCTCTAATTCCCCATCCAAAGAGATGTTACTAAACCATTGTTACTAATTTGATGTTTCATGTTTTTCTGTGTATATTCTGTATGCAGATTATTGTTGAGATGATACAGAACATGGCTTTACATCCTTCTTTTCCCACTCAACATTATAGAGTGACCCTTTTCCATATATTTAAATGTCATGTGAAAGTATCATTTTATTAGACAATATTTAAATTGTGCATTATATTCTAATTCCTGTTCACTGGATATCAGGAGTTCCTTCTCACAAATTAACTGGTATTCAATTGGAATTCTTACAAGAACGGTCTCTTTAGGAAATGAGAAAATTGAGCCCTTTCCATTAAAACGGTTAAAGTTAAAACTTCATGGGTTTAATTTTGGTTATTTGGAAAATTTACTTATGCAAAACTTATCATGATAAGTAAATGAGCTGTTAATGAATGTAAATCGTATCTTGTCCAAAAATGTCTATCTATGTGACAGAGTACAATCACTACTTCTTTACATTAATGCAGAGAGGAAGAGGCTGTGATGTCAAAAAAAGCTGCATTTTAACATGGAAATCCAAAGGACTATAGGTGTACAAGCCAAATAAAAAAGGAAATTGACTAACTTGGTAAAATTAATTAAAATAATCACTGCAATTTAGATTTCAAGTTTTTTTTTCAAATTAACATTTTAAATTTTGTCACTCCTTTTCAGTTCAAAATACGTACACTTGCAAAATACATACACAACACACAGACAACAAACACATTCTCACAAACACATACATACCCATATTCCTGAATTAGTGAACCAATTCTACACATTGCTACAGAGTTTAATTATAAGATTTAGTGACAGATATTTTTCATATCTTGTCATATCTAACTTCTAGAATCACGTACATATGGTGAATTTTGGTACAGAACCATGACCAGATTTTTCAAAGGCACCAATCAAAACATTTTGATCTTTCATTTAATATAAGCAATAAAACCTTCACTTTCCCTTTTTTTGTAACATTGTAAAACATGTGATTTGGGGGAGGGTAGAGGTTCACTGTATCAAAAACCATCTTGAATCTCTGCCTTTCCCCCCCTCCTTGAAGGTTCTTTAAATTCAGCTCAAATTCTGAGTCTAACTAAAATTCAGTTTAGTTGCTAATCCCATAAGGGGATACAATAACTGCTACACATTCTGGCAGACTCAAAAATCTACAAATTTTTAGTTTTAATAATGTTTTCCCTGTCTCTAATTTCCTGTGTAAGAAAACATTCTCTTGGACAATAACCCCCGTAATAGCCTTGCCAGAATCAATTTCAACCTGAGCTGTCTCAGAGAGTTCAGTAGCAGTCTGAGATGGTTCCCCCTACAATTTTCATTTTGCTGCATAAGAAACCTGAGTTCCCTTTTCGTTGTCATCTCAAATGCTTTTGCATATTGTTAAATATACATATACACGAACATATATGATTTAGCATGATATATTAGTACACTATTCAGACCGTCTCCAACTCACAAATGGGTTAAGTTCTAAAAATCTTTCTATTGGTTAATCATTTGATACATGCTATATATTTTATATCACAGTGGTAACATTATACCCTAAAGTAGTATAGTAGATTCCATGATAAACAAACCTTAATGTGTCAGTATAAGGCACCTTAGGCAATGTTTTTCTTTTTTTTTTTTCAATAATCAATATTTTTTTATTATGATGTTGTGGGATACAGTTAAGGGTTAGGTATACAAATACGTTTCATTCAGGCACCCTATTGATTAGAGGTGCTTCCCCATCCCCAGACAGATATTTGCCCGTTAATCCCATCTCCCTCCCCCCCCTTAATTTCCCACTACTGTCAGTCATTTTCTTATAGTATTAGATTGGATGTTCAAGGTCCATTATATGAGTGAAAACATGTGATACTCGGAATTTGTTTTTGTAAGAGGTCACTCAGTATTATAGATTCTAGTTCCATCCAGGTTGCTGTGAAATTCATAATTTTATTCTTTTTTTATGGCTGCATAGTATTCCATCATGTATATGTACCACATTTTTTAAATCAAATCCTCTTTTGATGAGCAGCATGGTTGTTTCCAGGTTCTTGCTATTGTGAACAATACTGCGATAAACATACGTGTGCAGGTGTCTTTTTTGTAGAGTGATTTGTGTTCTTCCGGATATATTCCCATTAGGGGGATTGCGGGGTCGTATGGGAGGTAGATATTTAGAGCTTTTAGGAATCGCCACACTGCTTTCCACAGAGCAATGTTTTTAATGCCACCTAGACCCTAGTGATATGGAGAAATTGATTCTGAATTTCAGTAACAGATGCCATGAACTTGTCTCTCCCCATCTAGTGGCTTCTCTACGGAGAATAAGGAAGAGCATGTGGGGTTAGGTTGGAAGGGGTGGCATAAGCATAAATAGTCACTCTTGCCAACATCTTGTTAACGCTCTAGAACTTCAAAAGGAAAGCCATTTCTCCAGATCAATCACACCCAGGAGGTTCCCAACCGAGAAACAAAGGTTTTTTTTGGAAGAAATGAGAGGTTTAGTCTTCAACATATTCATAGATCTGGGCTTAGTATAAATAAGTACATTTTTCCCCCTGCTAAACAGTGGGTCAACTTTTTTTAATAACTTAGAAAAATGAATTAAAAAATCGACTAATGTAATCTACCATATTATCATACTAAACAAGGAAAACCACATGATAATATCAAGAGATGCAGAAAAAGCATCAGACAAAACTCAGGTTAAAAGCTCTCAGCAACCCATGAATAAAGGACAGCTTCCTCAATCCAATGAAAGACTGCAGGTTTCTCAGAACAATGCTCAGAGCTCATACAGGGTCAGAAACAGTGCCTGTTCCCATCAGCAAGACTGGAAAAAACAACAAACAAAAAAACAAAAAAACCCTTCCTAATTTAAAGGGCATTGGATAATAGTAGTAAACTCCCTCAGACTTTATAAAAGGCATCTATAGAAATGATAATGTTGTATTTAGTGACAAAAGACTAGATGATTTCCTTTAAGATCAAGGAACAAACAAGGGTGTCCACTCTCACCACTTGAATTCAGCATTTTACTGGCGATTCTAGCCAGCCCAATACAACAAGCAAAAGAAATAAAAGACATCCAGTTTGGAAGATAGAAACAAAATTGTCCTTATTTGAAGACAACATGATCACCTTTGAAGAAAATCTTATGGAATTTACAAAGCAAAAGAAATTAAATCTGCTGAGTTCTGTAAGGTGGCAGGATAGAAAATCAAGATAAAAGTTTATTATATTTTGATATATTAGCAATGAACAATCAGAAATTGAAATTAAAATGACATTGTCATAAATTACTATGAGAAATTAAAGATAAAGGAAAGATATACTGTGCCCTTGGTTGGAAGTCTCAATAATGTTAAGATGTCAGGTATTCCAATGGCATCCATCAACTTAATGAAATCCTGATCAAAATCTCAACAGGATTTTTTAATGGAAACTCACAAGTTGATTTTGAAATCAATATGGAAATGCAAAGGACCTAGAATGCCCAAAATAAAAGAAGAGCAAACTTAGAGGACTAACGCCACCTGTTTTCAAAACTTATAAAATATCAGTGATCAGAAAGGGTGACGGTTGTAAAGAGACAAACTGATGAAAAATTTGGCTCAAATACGTGGATTAAACAAACCACGCTGTAGCCCTACAATGAAATACTATTTAGTAACAAAAAGAAATTAATCACACGATGAAATCAGATTTAAAAACGATTATGTTCAGTGAAAGAAGCCAAGCAAAACTAGTACACACTGTCTGATTCCTTTTATATAAAATTCTAGAACAGGTGAACTAATCTAGCATGAGAGAGAGCAGGTCTGTGGTTGCCTAGGGACCATGAGGCAGGAACGGTCAGATGAAAGTGGAAAGAGGTACAAGTGTATATATATATTTAAAGCAGCTTATTATATGTTAGTTATAGCTCCCTAAAGCTGTTAAAATACTAAAAAATGGAACCAATCAGCATGACAGACTCTCTTCAACCCTTTGTAGAGGAAGCCAGTTGAATAGACAGTTCAGTATGATGCGAGGAAGGCGCATTCCTATTCAAGAATGGCTTCTAAACAGATAGGAGGTTAAAGAAGAACGATTTTAATCCCGTCTAATCCAGCTACTGATATCAAACTATACTGATTAAAAAAATAATAATAATAATTTGGCAGTAATTGAGTAAGTGGCAGAGATGCAATGACCTTACCTGGCCTTTTCCTCGTCTTTGTTATCAGGGAGGGTGGACTCTCCAGGCCCAAATATCTCTAGCTCAAGAATGGATGCCACTGGTGACGGTGAGTCCCTTTGGGCCATTCAAGGCTTCCACTTGGAAAGAAGACGCCTCTCACTTGGGGTTTCTAAAGAGAAAGCACAGCACTGTCACCTCCAGACCCAGACTCAGCCTCAAGTCATTCTGTTTCTCTCTCTGGTCTGTCCAAACCAGCTCGGATGCTGACTGCTCCTTCTGACTCATGGCCAGGCTTATCTCATCCGCTGTCCTACTTGGAGAAAAGCTCTCATTTCCAGTGTACAGTCAGAGTTAGTGTTGAGAGTTCTACCATTTCCACGTTGAAGTATTGCTGAATAGCACAGATTACTAGCTGATCTATTCTAAAAAAAAAAAAAAAAAAGTCTACGCTAAAATTACAGGGTTTGGCCTTTTACGAACTCCTACTCGAGATGAAAAAATTCTAAACAACAAAGTCCCTGAAAAACTGTTCTTCCTTTTCCTCACCAACCAAGAAGAGATAAAAGCAAACAGAATGGAAAGAGATTCCTAAACACTACGTGACTGGTGAGCTTGGACAAGTCACAACTTGGCCTCTGATTCCCCCAGCTGTGGAAATGGAAAGATTATACAGAATGGTCTCGAAGGCCCCATTCAATTCCATGCAAATGTGTACGCTCCCAGACCTCAGTGGGTTTGCAATCTGGCTGAAGTGGAAGACTAACCACCCTGAGAAAACAGCAAGCATTACTCGAAAAAATACAATTACGTGTTCAATTACGTGGTACGGATTCTGAGTGTTCTAAGAATTCCGGGCACAGTAGTTTCTGAGGTTGGAGAAACAATTTGAGGCTTCATGGAGAAGTGGCGGGTTCAGCTTGGTCTTAAACATGATTTCTTAGTGCTATAATTCCAAAATCCATTGGGGCAATGGCTCATTTTCAGGGCAAGAACTGTGTCTTCTTAATCGTTGTACTTTTCCTCCCTAGAGTTCCATGTCTCCACCATTGGATTTAGCTCCAGATTCACTCTATCTTGTCCTGCTTACTGTGGGCTCATGCGTGCCCGTTCAACTACATCGTAAGTCCTTTGTGAGCCAGGCCCTCCCTTTACAAGTCTGTACCCAGATCCGTTGATGTTGTGGTTCAACACAAGAGTAACTCCTACTCTTTCTGGACTTTCCAAATAGTCTCTTTATAGAACTGAAATGAATTTGAACTGTGTGATCAACGCAGGTTTCAAAGGAAAAGAATTGATTAAGTGAGTCTGGGCTTCACTCCACCGCCCAGGCTGAAGTGCAATGGTGCAATCATGGCTCACTGTGGCCTCCACCTCCTGGGCTCAGGCAATCCTTCCACCTCAGCCTCCAGAGTAGCCAGGACTCCAAGTGCCCACCACCAAGCCTAGTTGATTTTTTGGTTTTTGTGGAAATGAAGTCTCACAATGTTGCCTAGGTTGGTATCGAACTTCTGGACTCAAGCAGTCCCCTGGCTTTAACCTTCCAAAGTGCTGGGATTACAAACGTGAACCACCACGCTGTGCCAAAAGAATTTATTCAAAGAAAGTCTGAGGGTACTGGAGAGGAGAGAAGGTGCTTAGGTAGGACACATGTACCACAAAAAGGATGTGTCAAAGGGAGACCTTAAAAACCCAGAATTTATTTATAAAAAATTGTGGATTTATTCTTACATGTTAAAACTTCAGACTTAGTGGCAACTGGTTTTGTGAGGTAGCATTGGCATGGCTTTTAGCTGCCTGGCCATGTTTGCTGATTCACAGTAACAGGTCAAAATGGAGATCTTCATGAAAAGCCTGATCGGCAAGACCACCACCCTGGAGGTTGAGCCCAGTGACACCATCAAAAATGTGAAGACCAAGATCCAGGATAAAGAAGGCATCCCTCCTGACCAGCAGAGGCTCATTCTCGCAGGCAAGCAGCTGGAAGATGGTTGCACTCTTTCTGATGACAACATTCAGAAAGAGTCAACCCTGCCTGCACCAGGCCCTCCGTCCGAGGGGGTGGCTGTTAATTCTTCTGTCTTATATTCATGGTGCCCAGTGATGGCAGTACTCTGCGCTGTAGCCACTTGTCCCAATTGAAGTTAAGAAATCATCAGTTTCAGTAGTAACTGAACCTGTTCAAAATGTTAATAAAGGTTTTGCTGCATGGCAAATAAATAAACAAAAACAAATAAAACTTCAGACATCTTCCAAGTACTCTTGGTTTGATGCAATACACCTCTCGAGACGCTTTTTCCACGGCTCGAGACAGCTTTCGAACTTATCCGTTTTGAGCCTTTTGACGCTTCTACTGTATTTTGTTTCACCTCTTCCACATCAGCAAGATGCTTCCCGTTGAAGACATTTTTCATCCAGGGAAACCAAAAGAAGTCGCCTGGGGAGAGATGGAGCGGATGAGTAGGGAAGGTGCGGCACGGGGGTCCAAAACTGCTGAACATTCAGGGCGGTGTGGCCAGGTGCACTCATAAATCACCCCTGAAATGGGCAAACCCATTGAAAGACTCTTTAAACAACAACAAAAGTTTCATTGAAGCTGAACTCAGCCTCTCACCACCACGCTAGCTGGTACACTGAAGCCGATGGGTTCCTAGGACACTCACCTAGTGGGGGAAGCCTGGACCACAAGGGGGCTGCCCTCCAGAAAATTTTCATTTTTTCTTGTTTTGTTGTGTTTGGTCCCCTTCATCTGTAGGTCGTGGGCTGGCTGCAGGGTATGAGCCTCAAGTTCTTTGGTTATTTTATTTTGTCTTGTCTATGTCCAGCCAAATGCACTACCATCTTTAATCACGTTTGTTGTAGTTTTAAATCCTCTCTTAACTCGAATTTGGGTACCTCGGACCCAGGTCCTTAGAAAATAGTAGTTTAGGCCGGGCTTGATGGCTCAGGCTATCATCCCAGCACTTTGGGAGGCCAAGGTGAGAGGATTGCCTGAGCCTGTGGGTTCGAGCCCAGTCCAGGCAATTTGGCGAGATCTCGTCTCTATAATAAATTAAAAAGTAGCCGGGCATGGTAGTATGCACCTGTAACTCCGGCTAATTGGAAGGCTGAGGCGAAAGGATCGCCAGAGCCTAGCAGGTTGACACTGGGGTGGCCGTGAATGTGCCACTGCACTCTAGCCTGGGCAACGGAGTGAGACTCCAACGCCAAAAAAAAGAAAAAAAAGAAAATCGTAGTTTAGTTTGAGCAGTGTCTACATCTCTCCTCCAGCCTCCAGCATGTACAGTGAGGCTTTACAAAAATCATTTCTTAACTTATTTGCCCCTTAAATTTATTTTTCCTTAGGTCATCAGAATGTTACTGAATTACAGTTGTATCGAATGCCAGAGCATGGCTAATTCTAATGCAGCAATCGGCCAGGGCTAGTCATGCCTGAACAGCGTAGACGTTGGGAACATCATGACTCAGGACTTCAGCTTGGAGCTTGAGTTTGTGATCAGAGCATGGCCAGAAAGGGTGTGGCTGATTTTAGTCATGGTGCCCAGTGCACATCGCTTCCTGAATTTGTGTCCTTTGCTATGGGATTTTTGCGGTTTTAGGAAGGGGTGAACTCTCGTCTTGAATTGGGGCTGGCCTGGGGATGTGCCTAGGTCAACTGAACACAGCAGAGGGAAGCGTGTGCCAAGCCCAATTCCCAGTTTCAGGGGGCCTGCCGCGACTCGGCTTGGTCTGATCTTGCTTCTCTCCTGGGACCATGAACATGTGCCTGGATGAGCCTGCAGACAGCACAGAGGTAAGCTGGGCACAGAGGTAAGCTGCCCTATCATCCCAGCCACAGAGCAGCATCAAACACAGGGGAGTAAATCCGGCCTAGATCAGCTCAGCTCAGCTCAGGTCAACTGCACTGGGCAATCATGTGACCCCAAACACACTCATTGTTCTATGCCACCAAGGTTTTGAGGTTGCATGTTACACAGCCTTGTGGCGACACGTCTTCAATACAGAGGACTTCTCTGCGGCCGTGGAAGGTGGGACCAGTGTCCAACTGTCACTCTTGAAGTTGCCTCTCGCACCCCAGTGTCAGACTTGATGTTCCTCAGATGTGTCCGTCCACTCTACCTGCAGTTCAGAAGGAGAGATGACCTCTACTGGGCTGATAAAGTTCAAGAGGTCCTTGGACAAGTTGGAGGGCACAGAGGTCCTCAAGATGGAGGTACTGCATGTTCTGATAAAAGGGAGAGAAGGTTTCCTTTAGGGCTCAAGTGACTGGTTAGAAATCAAAACTGAACTAGATATGAGCTTGTTTTGTAAGTGGACAATGCCAGTTGCACTATATTTTTAGGTCACTTGGGGGAAATTTTTTTAAAAGTCAGAACAACTAAAATTAGTATAATTTCTATTTGAGATATGGTGACATTTGGATGTATTAAAATGTCTTAAATAGATCAATCTATTACTCATGCAAAAATACTCATTTCAGCAACTACTGTGTGCAAGAAACTATTCTGGGTATTAGAACTACATCAGTGAACAAAACACAGAAACTTCCTTGATTGCAGAGCTTGTGTTCTAGTGGAGGGAGAGAGAGAATAATCCATGAATGTACTGAGTAAAAAATAGACTGTGTTGAAAGGGGACTCAGGCTATTGGAAAGAGAAAAATAACAGGAGGAAAGGGTGTGGGGAGTGCCACAGGGAGGGCTGGAGGACAGTTACAATTCAAACAAAGACTTAGAGGTGAGAAAGTCAGTGAGGCAGGTGGAGACGTGAGGAAGAAGGTCCAGCAGGGGCATGGGCCAGAGAAAAGCCCCCATGTGTCATCCTGTCTCACTTCTAAAAGAATTCTGAAGGATGAACTGTGTGTGTGTGTGTGGCGGGGGGGGGAGTCAGAGAGGGAACGGGGCAAAACTGTCTAAAGCTTTGAAGGCCACTATGAGCACTTTGCTTTGTCCTTGGAGAGAAAATGGAGCCCTTTTGAGGGTTTTGAGCAAGAAAGTGGTCACACTCTGCTATCTGCTGTGAGGCAAGAGGTAGGGTATGGCGGAGGTCAGTGAGAAGGCCATTGCAGGAATCTAGGTGTCATGGGTAGCTCAGTCACAGTGTTGTGAGAAGGGGTGGACTCTTGGTCCACATTAAAGAAAGAGTCCAAAGGATTTGTTAATGGGGTGGATATGGGGCATGAGAGAAACAGAGACGCCAAGGATGACTTCAAGGCTTTGGGCCTGAGAACTGGAAGAATGGAGTTGCTCTTACCTGAGGTTGGAAAACTGGAAGGAACAGAGTTTAAAAGAAAGAAAAGGAGTTCTGTTTTGGACCTGCTAAGTTTGAGATATCTGCTAGGCATTCAAGCAAAGGTAGCCTATATTAAGTAATCTAGAATCTAACTTTCTGGATTCAGTGGAAAAACGAGATTCTCCTTTACAAAGAATGCAAGTAGACCAGCAAAGTGGCTCAGACCTGTAATCCCAGCACTTTGGGAGGCTGAGGTAGAAGGATCACTTGAGATCAGGAGTTCAAGACCAGACTGGACAACATAGTAAGACCCCCATCTCTACAAACACAAAACAACAAATATACAAGCAAACCCAGAAATCCATAGATTTCTAATTTTCAAGAGGAGTGGTGATTCTTAATGTCTGTTTGCTTTCCCTTGTCTTTCAAATTACATCTCTATTTATTGACCCAAACTTTTGCATATATAATATAATTATTCTTCATCAAGATAGAACCAGTTATCTATTTACAAAGTATGAATTTCTTTGGTGACATAAATGACCAATCATTATCACAAAATCTCTAGACACGATCACCTGCACAATTTCAAGTAGTAAGTCAAAATGGAGTTGAGAAGCCCAGCATACCATCAAGCTGTGTGTTTATGGTTTTAACTTTAGATATTCCTAAATTTATTTTAGTTAACCAACAATCATTTATTGAATAACTACCATGAGCCTGGCATCATGCTAGTTAACCAGAAGGCTCAAAGATGTATTTTTTTTTTTAATGCTCTCTTGGCACTTTAGGAGCCTGTATGGAGGCAGTGGTGGGCTTATGATGGCAGGGCGTAAAGAGACAGTGAAATAGTCTGAAATATTCCTTAGAATATAATGACAAATTCAGGTTTGAGCAAATGGTTGGGGGAGCACTAGACTCATAAAAATGGGAATTGTGAATCAAAAACCGAAATCAGAAGATAAAACGCCTAGCGTACTGTCTTTTTCTTCATTCCACATGCAAACTCCATCTCCAGTTTTGTGGACCATGACTTGAGTTACCACCTCTTAGATTCAACCCCTCCTCTCTATTCCCTCATCAAAAGGTGCTGGCCCTTCTCAGAAATGACAGACAGAAGTGGGCTAATTAGACCAAATATTCACAGCTTCTGGGTTTCCCTCCTGGATCTGAGTTTCAGCCTTTAAACAGAGACCACTAAAGAGTGAGTTTCTGGTAACAGGCAATGCTTTGTCAGGCAGGAGTAGGGAGGTGGTAGGCTTCTGTCCCTGCCCCGCCCCCCCAAGAATGGCTGCTGTCTTCATTCCAGCACAGGGGACCCATCCGTGCGGAGTCCTCTTGATTTCTTTCTTGGAAGCTCAGAGCTACTTCCAAGTGTCAGGGTTTTATGAAGTGAGGTCCACCCTGTTGCTCATGATAAACCGAGGGAGATACCTCAGCTCAGAGGAGGACCTGGGCCCCGAAGGAAGGCAGGTTGCCTTCAGACCTAGCTCTACTTGGGGACCAAGTGGTCTTGAGTGAGTCACTTCATTGGCCTCTACCTGGGCTTCTTCATTGACTGGCACAACAAAAGAGGTGATCAGAAAACATGAGGCGTGTTAGCTTCTGATTTCGGTTTTTGATGGACAATTCCCATCTTTGTGCGTCGAGGCCTAGGCGGACCGCGGGAAACAAGAGAGCTCTCTGGGGGACAACGTCCAGGAAGAGCCCCTTGGCCCCACTCTTGAGCCCAAGTACAGACGTGTGTCTTCGGGAAACCGGATGGCGAGACGTTTCACATAAATATCCACTAGGTGGCAACATGTGGTCATATTTACTGTCCTCACTGTCTAAGGTTGGTTGTCACAGAGAGCCGGAGAGATCACCTTCACCTCTTCCCGTGCTCAGAAGAGTTTTATCACACAGAGAGATGGACTGGCTACAGCCATCGTCCGAAGCAACAAAGCTCCACTTTCTGGGATCTTGTTTTTTTTTTTTTTTTTTTTAAAGTGTATGTGTTGTTCACACGTTTGAATTTCTCATCCGCATATCACAAGGGCCCTGGGATGTCTAATGTGACATTCTGGAATTTGTCTATTTCCTACTCTTAGGTTCTTACTTGATTTATGAATGTTCTGTTTGAAGTAACTAGTTATCTGACCCAGGATGAAAGGTTTTGGAGATGCTTGTTAACACGATCCGACAGATGTCCCTGCGTGAACTTCTGGTCACTTGGCGTGATATTAACAACTTGGGGGAGAGGAAGGGGACCAGGTTTTTTCCTCCCACGGATCCCGCCAGGGTGGAATGGTTTGCAAGTATCCAAGTAGCCTCCCTAAAACGTACATCTGTTTTTCTTTCTCCTGCTACTCTTTTATAGTGTGTTTATTTACTAGACAAGGAATGAGGCAAGAGTAGCAGGTGAATGTGGGATAAATGGTGGGATAAATGGGATGCAGGTGAATGTGGGATAAATGGTGGGATAAATGGGATGCAGTGGTGAGTGAGACAGAAGAAGTCGACCAAAAACAAGAATTTGTGGATGACAGAGGCGAGGAGACCGCGTCCTGTGAGGCGGATCGGCCCTGTGGTGACCCGGTCACGATGCGGAGTGGCATCAAAGAGCTCCAGCCTGGAGAAGGGTTTATGTGTGGGGACACGGTGAGATAATGAGAGCACGGTCAAGTCGAGAAATATTGGTACGATGAAATTTTATGGCATCATATATGTGATAGATTTCAGCACATGATGGAGAGGCCTTTGAGAATGCCACGACCCAGTTTATTGTTTACTCACACTTACTAAAAAGCCTAAAATGGAGGGGGGAGATAGCCGATCTTAGCAAAGAGAGTTCCAGAACAAGTGTCTCCCATGGGTCTTTCTTCTGACATCTCACTGTGCGTGATAAAATAGTAATATGTTCCTGATCAGTACGCGTGGGAAGTCTTTTTAATCTTTTCCTTTGCCTGTACCCTGACCGTTTGTATACCTAACCCTGAAATGTACCCCCACATCTTTAAAATAAAATAAAATAAGAAAATAAATAAAACCATCATTTATGATTCAACTATTGCCTAGAAATTAACCTCTGACCTCTTATTAAATTAGCATTTCCAAACTTACACTTTAAAGCAACACTTAAAAGTGTGTGGCTGCTGGTGGCAGTGGGCGCCTTGGTGGGAGAGGAAGCATATGGACTCTAACACACGTTATCGAGGAAGGATCACCCTAGCATATACCTCCAAGTATTCTGAAAGTCACCCCGTGGCAATACATAACTATCTGGAAATGTATGATGAGGTTTTGTTTGTGTGTTTTGCAAAGGATATCAGTGTCCATCATACAAATATTTATTGACTTCCCGCTGTAGGCTTTAGGGATTCACGGTGGTCCAAATAGACCCAGTCTCTGCCCTCACCATTCCTCACAGATTCTAACAGGAAAACAAGCCCCAAGTAAACAATTGCACTATTATATAGTAATGATGGAAGAGAAGGTTACCGGAAATTTGAAATAAAAGGAAAAAGCTTACCTAGAGGGCACACTGGAATTTGGGTTTACTCAAATGACTTGTGTATGTAAAACAAACAAACAAGCCGGGCTCAGTGGCTCAGCCTGTCATCCCGCGCCTTTGGGAGGCTGAGGTGAGTGGATGGCCTGAGCCCGCGGGTTCGAGACCCGCCTGGGCAACTTGGCGAGACCTCATCTCTACAATAAATCAAAAGAATTAGCCGGGCGTGGTAACGCGCGCCTGTAGTTCCAGCTACTCGGAAGGCTGAGGCGCAAGGATCCCCGGAGCCCAGCGGGTCGAGGCTGCGGTGGCCGGGAGCGGCCACTGCACTCCAGTCTGGGCGACAGAGTGAGACTCCGACTCAAAACAAAACAAAACAAAAACAAACAAAACCCAACCCCCATATGGTTTAATACAATGAATGAATGACCTTTCAAATAATCAGTAACATGTTACCAAATTTTTGGTGCCCTGCTACCTGTCAAGCTAGCATAGAATCCACAGAAGAAATGCCTTATCTGACTCCCATTTAACTGACTCACGGAGTTTTAACTTCTAGCACCCATTCTGTTGCCAGGACCCCTAAGTAGTGCTCGCTGCCTCTAGACCGGGCAGCCCGTAAGCTAACCCACCAGAACCCCAGAGCCTTTCTCACACTCGTGAGTTATTTGTTTATTAAGTATCAATTACATTTCCCCTGTGGCAGAGTGTGGCAAATGCTCAAATAAATATCTTGTATGATTGAGTAAATGAACGCAGAAACACATAGATAACTGCTTCGGGGTCAACAGTTGACCCCATGGCAATCACCTGGGATGACAGATTGTCTCCTACTAACCCTGTGGCAGAAAGGGGGCTGGTAGCAGTTAAAGGTATTTCCTTTTGAAAGTCAAGTGGCAGCCAGGCTCGGTGGCTCAGCCTGTAATCCCGCACCTTTGGGAGGCTGAGGTGAGTGGATTGTCTGAGCCCGTGGGTTCGGGACCCGCCTGGGCAGGCGAGATCTCATCTCTACAATAAATCAAAAAAATTAGCTGGGCGTGGTAGCACACGCCTGTCATTCTGGCTACTCAGAAGGCTGAGGCGGAAGGATTGCCAGAGCCCAGCAGGTCGAGGCTGCGGGGGCCGGGAGCGGCCACTGCACTCCAGTCTGGGTGACAGAGTGAGGCTCCAACTCAAAAAAAAAAAAAAGAAGAAGAAAGTCAAGTGGCAAGCTTTAAAGACCCACCACGGCAGTTTTGCTTGAAAAAGGCCAAATGGCTACAGATTGAGGCTCTCATGGAGTTGCAAAAGAAAGAGTACCTAATTCACAACTGCCCTCCTTATCAGTTTACAACCCCTGCTCGCCCTGCATTTCCTGGAGACCATTTGTTCTTTGAAAGATCTGATTTTTCTGAACACAACCTTGTAAATTCCAAAGAAAATGTGTAATCGCTCAACACAACCCCCTCCCTTACCTAAACAAAGGTATAAGACCCCTCTTCTCCCATTCTGGGGAGCTCTACCTGGAAGTGTTATCCTGTCGAGCCCACTTGTGTAATAAAGTTGCCACTTCCTATAATAGTCTCGGTGTCATGAACTCTCTGTTTTCCCGCTAAACCCCCAAACCTGCTGATGCCAGTCTACTCTACATTTTAGTTTTGTAATTTATTTAAATATTCTGTAAAGTAGAGAAGTGGTACAAAGAAGAATAGTTGTTTTTATAAAAATTAGTTTGAAGGCTTTGAAAATGACTCAAGGATGAATTGCCAAAAAAATTTTGCTCCCCAAATAGGTAAGGTTAAGAAAACTAATAGATTAGGAAAATCAACAAACATTTAGAAAGCTCCTTCACTTAGATTTATTTAGAAGTGTGTTTGAGTCTTCACTTCTTCTGGGAAAGAACTAAAGCTGAACATTTTAGACTATGCATTTTGGGATGTGTTCATTTAGAATCCAGATGCCTGAGGATGATTCCTTAAGATGTTTAAAGGTGATCAGCGGTCAGTCACTTTCTCAAAGACTTGGGATCTGTCTCAGCAAACTGGAGAATAAATGTATATTATGTTTTCAGTTAAAGCGAAATGTTGGCCAGGTTCGGTGGCTCAGCCTGTAATCCCAGCACTTTGGGAGGCAGAGGCGAGTGGATTGCCTGAGTCCGTGGGCTGGAGACCTGCTCGGGCAACTTGGTGAGACCTCGTCTCTACAATAAATGAAAAAAATTAGCCGGACATGGTAGCACACACCTGTTGCTCTGGCTACTTGGAAGACTGAGGGGAAGGATTGCGGGAGTCCAGCAGGTCAAGGCTGTGGTGGCCGGGAGTGTGCCACTGCACTCCAGTCTGGGTGACAGAGTGAGATTCCACCTCAAAAAAAAAAGTGAAATGTTTAGATTATTTATAAGGCATTTAAAATAATTCTATTGCTTGGCTAACTTTCTGGATCCTGTAATTTCCCTCACCAAAAAACTCTCTAAAGAATAGTCAGAGCTGGGCTCAGTGGCTCAGCCTGTAATCCTGCGCCTTTGGGAGGCTGTGGCGAGTGGATTGCCTGAGCCCGCGGGTTCGAGACCCGCCTGGGCAACTTGGTGAGACCTCATCTCTACAATAAACCAAAAATCAGCTGGGCATGGTAGTGCACGCCTGTAGTTCCAGCTACTTGGAAGGCTGAGGCGGAAGGATCGCTGGAGCCCAGCAGGGCGAGGCTGCGGTGGCCGGGAGCGGCCACTGCACTCTAGTCTGGGCGATGGAGTGAGACTCCAATTCAAAAAAAAAAAAAAATAGTCAAACACTTCCTGTTTCTGTTTCTCTACCCCTCTTGCTCTTTAAAGCCTTGAATTGAGACTTCCATGATTTCAAATGTCACCCTGGAGGCCCCAAATACCAAGCTTGTGGTCTGTTCCTGCCTTCCCACCAGCCCACTGCCTGGCATCTACTTTTACAGCACTGCCAGATTAATCTTCCTGAAGGATGGTTCTGCTCAGGTTGTCCAAGTCTTGCTTGGAAGGTCTGTGGGGCCTGGCAGGAGGGGTTTGATGCAGGGGGTGGGCAGGGAAGAAGAAGGGAATGGGGAGGCGGTGAAGGGTGCCAGAGGCTAGCCAAAGGAGCCACGTAGATCAAACCAGTGGACTTAGAAGAAAAGTCCAACCCGCTGTCCAGGGGGACCTGGGAAGACTGTGTCATGGGTAAGGACTGAAGGATAAGACTGCAGGGAAACACTATGACGGGAGGTGGGTTTTCCGGTCAAAAAGATGGAATGCAGAATCAAACGGAGTCTGAGCAACAAGGTGGCCCTGAGCAGCAGGCTGGCCTGCTGCCTCTGGCTTTCTCGGAGCCACCCGGTATTTGGCTTGGGACTGAGGTTGGGTTTAGGAGCTGCAGTGCCTTCCAAGTCTTTTCTCTTATCTTGGGAATTTCTTGGCGAACCATCTGCCCTCACTACATGTGTTTTGATGGGGCTGATGGCTAAGAAGCTCTTCTCAACTCTGGTCAAACAATGAACAATGGCATGCAGACAAATACAATTTTCTACCTTGGAAAAGTGAATCTTAGGTAGAGAGAACAAAAATGATTGGAGTGGACTCACTCTAAGGTCAGTGGCTTGAAGAGATTTCTACTGAGCCCAACATACAGGTCCCTTGTCAGGAAGAGCCATGTAGGTTTCTCGCCTTCCTGTTTGCTCAGCTTTCCCTTTGGTTCTGTGTCTTCCTCCCAGTCAATCCAATTAATTCTGTCTGGGGCATAATTTCTGTTGCCTGCTGCCCAAGAGCAGGCGCTCTCTCTCATTTACTTTCTCAAGAAACTGTATTTTCCAATTTCAAAAAAGTCAATCTCTGTGACCTGCCAAACTAAGTGTATACTCCTCACCATGGAGTTTCGGGCCTCCTAAAATACAATTTTAGGAGATTTACGTTTCAAATTGTATTTCCTACTGTTACCCTACTGACATCATGCTCTCTAGTCAATAAAGCACCTGACATTGCCATTTGTGAGTAAATCATGACAGTAAAATCCAGCAGTGAATTTTGCCTCCCATATCCATGCCTTTGGGAGGTGTACCCTCCATTCCCTCTGGGTGTGACCGTGTGATTTTTTGGGGCCCATGAGACATTAGTAAATGAGCAATTAGTAAAGTAGTAGACATTACTAAATATTCAGAGGTTTGAAATGGATATAATATCTCCGGTAGATAGGAGGAATAAGTTCAAGAGAACTACAGTATGACATGGTGACCAGAGTTAACAACCATGTCTTGTATTCTTGAAAAACTGCGAAGAGTAAATTTTAAATGTCCTCACCGCAAAAAATGATAAGAATGTGATATAATACGTATGTTAATTAGTTCAGTTTTGTTATTCCACCGTGTGTGTGTGTGTGGCATTTCAAGACATGCTGTACACAATAAATATGAGAGGGACCCCCAAAAACCAGAATTTTTTTTTGGAGGGCAGGCCCCTGGTAGTACTGGCTTCCCCTACTAGGTAAGTGTCCTGGGATCTCATCAGCATCAGCGTACCAGCCAGTGTTGCTGTGCGAGATTGTGTTCAGCTTCAGGGAGCTCTTCGTGGAGATTCGTTCAAACCTTCGCCTGCTTCACGGCAGGTGATTGACAAGAGGCCCACTCACACCACCCTGAATGTTCAGCAGTTTTTGGCCCCCAAACGTTATGACCCCTTGCCCCACCCGCCCTATTCGCCCAATCTCACCCTGAGTGGCTTCTTTTTTTCCTGGATCAAAAAAAGGCCTCAAAGGGAAATATTTTACTGATGTGGAAGAAGTGAAACAAACAAACAAGCAAGCAAAAAAGTGGCAGAAGCACTAAAAGCCTTCAAAACTGCTTTAAGCAAGGGGAAAAGTGTCCCTCTAGAAGTATTGCATCAAACAGAGAGAAGGCAACTGACGTTTAAACATGTAAGAATAGACACACAATTTAAAAAAAAATAAATTCTGAGTTTTGGGGGTCCCCTCTCTTACACATAATTTCTATTTATCAATTAGAAAACAAATAAAATGGACGGGCTTGGTGGCTCAGCCTGTCATCCCGGCACTTTGGGAGACCAAGGCGAGTGGATTGCCTGAGCCCACCGGTTCGAGA
This sequence comes from Carlito syrichta, assembly GCF_000164805.1. Classification (NCBI taxonomy): domain Eukaryota; kingdom Metazoa; phylum Chordata; class Mammalia; order Primates; family Tarsiidae; genus Carlito; species Carlito syrichta. The sequence goes on along the minus strand of NW_007245663.1, from coordinate 164,551 downwards.
CCAGCCCCAGCAATTTGGCGAGACCTCGCCTGTACAATACTTCAAAAATTAGCCAGGCATGGGAGCACGTGCCTGTAGTTCCAGCTGCTTGGAAGGCTGAGGTGGAAGGATCACAGGAGCCCAGTGGGTTGACACATGGGTGACCGTGAGTGTGCCACTGTACTCCAGCTCAAAATAAATAAATAAATAACATAAAATAAACAACAAGAACCACAAAAACAAACCAACAAAAACATCACGCATGCCTTGAAAATTGTCGTTAGAACATGGCTGGCCACGTGGGACAAACTCCAGGGCAGACTTTCTGTGGGTGAGAGAGACTCAGCTGTCCCATGTGGCTTGTGACTGCCTGACTGAACAGTGCTGCTTAGAATCATTGCCTGACCCTGAACTTGAAGACACAGCCTGACTATAACTGGTCCAGTGGTAGAAGCACCTTGCTCTTCTTTGACCACAGATGAATCTAGTTCCCAGGCCAGTTGTCCCCTGTGAGCTTCCCTTTTGCTCAATTCTTAGCCCAGTCCTCACCTGCCCCACACCCATGTCCTTGTTTCAGGGGAAACTACATGAATGGAAACCTCAGTGACAATAACACACCACTGGTAGGGCACTTGTTGTCTACTCAGTGTAATGTATGCGACTCAAATGTTGTGGGCGCCCACTGACTCTTTGGTTTAGACAGGTTTCTCCATCTTGCCAACAAGATTTACCAAAGACTCAGTCTGAGGAGTCCCTTTGAGGCATTGCTTAATCTAGTACTAAAATCATCAGGCGCCAGAGCAAACAGCATTTCCCTAGAATAGTTTTCTTGAGTTCTCCAGTTTTCATTTTCAAGGAAATTAGCTTCACATAAGCACAGGCATACCTCGTTTTATCACGCTTTGCTTTATTGTGCTTTGCAGAGATCATGCTTTTTTTTACAAATTGAAGGTTTGTGACAACCCTGTGCTGAGCTTATCTATTGGTGCCATTTTATTCAACAGTATGGGCTTACTTTGAGTCTCTGTGTCACATTTTGGCTATTCTCACGATATTTCAAACTTTTTTCATTATTATTATTATGTCTATTATGGCGATCTGGGATCAGTGATCATTGATGTTACTATTGTAATAGTTTTGGTGCTCTACAAACTGCGTCTGTATAAGAAAGCAAACAGTCAATACATTTCCAATAGGCAGGTTTTAGGAAGCTTCTCCCTTGGCTCAAGGGGAGAAGCAGGTCTTGACTCAAAGGGAGAAGCAGACACACATATAGGATTCCCCAGCCTGATCACTGCTGTGATTTGGAATTATGCTGGAGGTCCTAAAACATGGGTTAAATTTAACTTAGATCATTAACTTGACGAATGTGAGGCTAGGATTTCAGCTGTAAACAATCTGACAGGGTGATTGGCAGCCTCTCATTACAGGAGCGTCGTGATTAATTAACACAGAGCTTCATTAATTTTGTGAAGCAAGGAACTGTATTTCTTTTAGTGAGACTCAATATTTGAGTACTTGGAACCCCTTTGCTGAGCTAATTTCACTCAGATATTTAGCTCACTTTAAATTCTTGGTTCTTGGTAAATTTTAGATGCTTCCAACTATTAAGGTAATTGGGAATACTCATGGTATTCTGGCTCAAAAATTATTTTTGGAAGAATGTGAAGTGTAAATGAGCACATTCTTTCATCCTTGTTTCTATTTCAAAAGTATATTTATATTATTGTATGGGTCAAGATGTTCAATGACATCATTCAAAGATTTATATAGAAATTGTGGAAGAATACCCCAATCTTTGGGTAGGAATTGTATCCATGTTGTACTCAATGCACATTTAAAGCATTTTACTGTGGTCAAGGCCTAGAGAATTGTTTCCTTAAATATCCGAGTTCGTCTCCTGGATTCCTTAGAAGGGAGTTCATTCTTTTGACATCTGACTTAGCAGTAACCTCTATCTGCAAATAAACCAAGAATAGGACTGAAAGGGAGTACCTATAAACTTTACCCTTGACGCGCTTTGAATCTAGTACAGGTTAAACATAGATAGGTACATTTCCAATAGGTAGGTTTTAGGAAGCGTTCAGACATTTTACTGCAGGCCAGACAGCAGCCTATCCCACCCCCTTGGGAAATCTTCCTCATGGGCAGGACAACAAGGACGGAGCCATAAAGATGGTACTTGACCACCTTTTGCCCAAGGAGTTTGTGGATTGCAAACGTCTGACACGTCTCTTGCAGAAAAGCCTCCTTTGTCTCCCATCTAACCCACCACCCTGGTGGCAGTCATGTGACTAACCCACCCATCTGCTTTCTGTCCATCACCTGCCATCTGTACCTGCCCTTGCCTGCCCCTTTGTGAGGATGTGCAGCAGACCACCACCCAATCACCTTGATGACCTTCCCCCATCAAAGGGAAGAGTTAAAAGCATTCAACCTCGAGCAATCAGTCACCATTGTCAGGCCATTGCCAGGCTATGGCGGTCATTGCCTTACTAGACTCTGGTGTGGTCAAGTGCTGTTTGAGCTCTGGCCAGGCCTTGTTTTCTTTTCTTTTTTTTTTTTGAGTCGGAGTCTCACTCTGTCGCCCAGACTGGAGTGCAGTGGCCGCTCCCGGCCACCGCAGCCTCGACCTGCTGGGCTCCGGTGATCCTTCCGCCTCAGCCTTCCAAGTAGCCGGATTTACAGGCATGCGCTACCACGCCCGGCTGATTTTTTGATTTATTGTAGAGATGAGGTCTCGCTGCCCAGGCGGGTCTCGAGCCCGCGGGCTCAGGCAATCCACTCACCTCAGCCTCCCACAGGCGCAGGATTACAGGCTGAGCCACCGAGCCTGGCTCAGGCCTTGTTTTCTTAAGCTTTGGCCTCCTCCCCTACTTTGTGGAGGTAAATCTTCTCTTCTTCTCTCTCTCTCTCTCTCTGTCTCTCTCTCTTAACTTACTTTTAAAATAAACTATAGTTTCTGTTCTAACTTCTGTGCAATTCTTTCCATCTTTCATGTGGCATCGGATTGCACACCAGACACTGTACACCCACAGCGGGCCTGACCTAACATTCTGAAGGCCCTGCTAGGAGCGTGCCCTATTATTTTTGGAGGGCCCACTGTGACTCTAACAAGGACTTTTTTGGGATCCAAAGGACCTCGGCTGGAAACGGGAAGGGCTGGAAAAGGAGGTGATGCCGCCAAGGAGCTCAAGGTGAAGACTGAGTGTTATGGTCCGAGTAACTCTCAGCTGCTCCCCTTGATACCAGCAAATCAAAGGGGCAGGGAACTGGCAGAAAGGCATTTATTTCTGAGTTCGAATCCAGGGAGCAGAGCTGGACTTGAGGTCTTTCTTAAATGGTTCTGCTCTCCCTCCAGGCTTTTACAGCTCGCTTTTATAGTCTAGAGTTGTCAGTACCTATACCTTAGCCACGTGACCAGCAGGGCATTGTATAGAACTTGAGTTTCAGCTGCATTTATGAACAGTGATTTTTTTTTTTGGTCCAGACTTCTTGGTGCCAGGGATCAGAGGCATTTCTCAGTAGGGCCTGACTTGGCATATAGTAAAGGGAGTTTACAAGGCCTAAGACATCATGCATTACACAAAAGTTATACAAATCACAAAACTTATGATTACATTGATACTGTTGTTAGGGTATGGATGGACAGGGTGAGGGGGGAGAGGTGAGACGTGCAGCACTGCCGGGGCTGGCAAACCAGAACTGTGTGCTGGCAGCCCCGTGATCTGAGCGGATGCAAAGAATTGCGACACACAGAGGAGAGAGAAGAAAAGATTTATTGAAGAAAAGTTCACCCCCCTACAGACAGGGAGTGGGCCTATACTCGAGGTGAGTGTGGCGTCCTAGCCCACCAGAGCCCTGGCTTAAATCCTCCTCTTGGAGATGTTGCACGTGAGTGCCGTGACTGCTGTGACTTCCTTGTCGACCACCTGTAGATGTCTTGGAGAACCTGTGACACAGACACCCATTAATGCCCGCCCACATGATCACAGCCCCTAGAGAAGGGCATGACAAGGATTCTAATGCTCCTGCCCCTTCCCGAATGACATTCCTTAGAGCCAGTGGAGGGTGCACCTCCCTTTATCTCCTAGGCATTCCCAGTGAGTAGCTTTGGGGGATCCTTGGCTTCCTTGTAGATAGGGCCCAGTTTACTGGAAGATCGAATCCCCACCTGCTCTCCCTCTGAGCGGTCATAACTTTGGTAATTACAAGTTTCATGACTTTTACTGTCCTTGTCCAATGCATGATGTCTTAGGCCTTGTAAATTTCCTTGACTCTAGGCAAGCTTGATGGCCACTATGCGATACCTCTGATACCTGGAAGCCTGTTTCTGAAAAGACAAAGTCGGTAAAGTTAATTTTACCTAAAGTGAGCATTTCTCCAAAAGCATAGCTTCTACTTTCTCATCGTTGTGTCAGGGTTTAAGAACAAGGTGAAAAATGGCTTCCCACTCTCGATCTGTCCTTTCAACGATTTTACTCAAACGTATAACCCCTCAGTAAAAGGGAGTAAAAGGAGATTGGCATCTTTCAGTTGATTGGGTGTAGATGATAGGGAAGTCAAGGATCCCCTGAGGCTTCTTCTTGGGAGTGCATAGGGGAGAAGGGGAAGCCCGCCTTTTATTAGCCCTCAGGAATATTGTTCAGGAATGTACTGGAGCGTTTATGCTCTTGCCATGCCCCTCTGTAGGGGCTGTGACAATATGGACACACTTTAGCGGGTCTCTGTGTCATGAGCATGGTGGTCCCTGCACCATATGAGGCCTGAGCTCAGAACAACAAATACCAGTGCCCTGCTTCCCCGAGGAAGGTGGTAGGGAAGGTGGCCAGCCAGCTGCACAGCGCACAGGCACGGAGTGACGGTGGCAGGTGAGCCTCGTGAGAACAGGCATCCTAGGACCTCTCTGGGGAGAGGTCAGAAGTCCCGGGAGGACTCAAGGATACTGGATATGCATCTTCTTCCTCCTTCTAGTGAACAAAACTAGAGCAAAACTTGAGGGACCCTAGCAGGACAAAGAGCAGGAAGTGCAGCAGGAAAAACAGAGAGATCGTGACACCGAGACTATTCTAGGAAGTGGCACTTTATTACGCTGGCCATCCCAGTGGGCCCAAGAATCTAATGCATCCAAATCGAGCACCCCAGAACAGGAGACGTGGGGTCTTCTACCCTTGTTTAGATAAGGGACAGGGTCGTGTTGAGTGATTACATACTTCCTTTGGAACTTTACAAGGCTGTACTCAGCAAAATCAGATTTTTCAAAGAACAAATGGTGTCCAGGAACTGCAGACTTGTAAACCGTCAACTTCAGAAGGGGGGTTTTAGATAAGACTCCAGAAGTGGGGTTTTAGATAAGACTCTTTTCTGTGAAATGGCCAGTCTCTGGGTCATTTGGCCTTTCTTAAAAACCTGCCTGGCGCCTGGCGGGTCTTTAAAGTTGCAACTTGCCTTTCAAAAGGAAATACCTTTAACTGCTATCAACCCCTTTCCTGCCCTGGGCTAGTGGGAGTCATCCCAGGTGATTGCCATGAGACCAACTGCTGATTCTGAACCAGCTACATGTGTTTCTGTGTTTATTCACTCAATCATACAAGAAATATATCTGAGCATTTGCTGCATCCTGCCACAGAAGCACAAAGGAAATAGTGCCCATGTGAACAGCCAGGAAGGACCTTGAAAAGCATCGGTGAAGAAGCAGTTTGCGGAACGAACCCAGCATCTTGCCACACCTAAAACTCACAACGTTCTTGTTTTACCTGTTAGAACCCTGTTTTACTTTCAGAACAATTCTCGATTATGTGGTGAAGCTAGGGTTTAAAGTAAATGTGATTCTGTTTGAGTGTCTTCAAGGCTGTAGGGAAGGGAGCTGTGTCTCCTTAGGACTCACGTAAGGGGTGTCAGCAACTCTAAAGCCCATGGCGACTCCACAGGACAGGAGGGGAGGGGGAGCACTGAGGGAGACTTTCAGAGTCAGCTGTGGACACCTGAGGCCCCAAGCCTGTTTCTGTTTCTAAAGCCACATGAAATACTACCCCCAGGCCTCTGTGACCCCTTGATACCACAGATGCAAATCATCTGCCCACAAAAGGCGTATTTATTTGCTAATAAAGATAAACTGTGGCCTTTGGTCACTATCTGTTTTAAGAAAAAGGATGCAAAGTAGATTTTTTTTTTTTTTTTTTTTGAGTTGGCCTCTCTGTTGCCCAGGCTACAGTGCAGTGTCACGCTCATGGTTACTCCAACGTCGACCTGCTGGGCTCAGGCGATCCGCCTCAGGCTTCCAAGTAGCTGGAACTACAGGTGCGTGCTACCATGCCTGGCTAATTTTTGATTTATTGTAGAGATAAGGTCTTGCCAGATTGCCCAGGCTGGTCTCAAACCCACAGGCTCAGGCAGTCCACTCGCCTCACCCTCCCAAAGTGCTGGGATGACAGGCTGAGACATCGAGCCTGGCCTGCAAATTAAATTTCTTTTCATATTTTAAACTGATTCACCTGATTAACCTGTCCTAAATGTCGTCCTTTTTTAGTTTTAACACATTATTTTACAGTTTATTATCATGAAAACATACATATACAAGCTTGAATGGCTACCTACTAGTTACATTAAGTAATTGATTAGTTAATTGGATTCCTCACTGAATTACATCTTCGTAGAATTATAAAATTTACAAAGAAATACAAGACTTCACAGCTATATAAATCTAGTTTTTCTTTCTATTTATTGGCTGCTTGTCTCAGTCTTTGCTACATCTTCCTCTAAATATTTCCCATCGAGGCAGGAGATAGGATAGAGACTGGAAGGCGAGCCTCCAAGATAAGAAGCCACAAGAAAAGTAGAGAAGCCAAAGACCTGCAATGCTAATCAACCTTCCAAGGCAGAACATAAGCAAGAAAGAAACCGTAATTGAAATGCAAAGTCAACCTCCCAGGACAACATAAGTGACATCCCTTCCTGGGACAAGATGAGAAGGCTATAAAACTTACACCCCAGGTGTGGTACATGCACAACAGGGACTTCATTGAACTCTCTGTAACCTATCCATGCAAAAGAGCTAGTTAAAGCTAATGCATATGTATGCATCTCATACATACAATTATAATTATGGGATGGCGGGTAGAGACATGTGCAGCAACTGCAATGTTACCCCCTCCCCAGAAGGTACATTTGACCCCAGGAACATTTATCAAAATGTTTCTTTTTGCAAATTTTGCCAAATCAAAGGACCTATGCAAGGTCCGGGCTTTGTTTAACTCGCTGCTCTTGAGCTACTCCAGCTCGGCCCACTCCGTCCTCCCTTTGGAGTGTACTCCCTCTGTCCTTTTACTAAACAAACCTCTGCTTTAGCTCTCTTTGAGTGGGTCTCATCCAATTCTTTGTTCATGGCGCCAAGAACCTGGTCACCACTGACGGGTCCTCAATCACCCTGCAACACCATCTACACTCATTCCCTCTATTGTATATTTTTCCTTTACACTTAACAATTCATATTAATATATTCATATCCAGTTTTGAACTCTAGGCTTCTGCCATTCAACTACATTAGTTGTTATCTATCTTCAGCTGGACATAAAAGTTTCAAAACAAGACATTCCATTTTCCTCCAAAACTCACTCTTCCTTCTGTTATTCCAGTATCACACATTAATTCGCTCAACAGACATGATTAAGTACATCGTATGTGCCAGATATTGCTTAAGATACGTCAATGAAGACAAAAGTTGGGGATTTGGGGGAGGGAGGAAGAAAATAAACAGCAAATAAAACCCAAATAAAATTACCTAGTGTGTTAGAGGATAATGAGTGTTTTGCAAAAAGAAAAAAGAAAAGTAGATCAGGGGTGCAGTAGAAACAGGCCTGCTGCATTAAGGTGATCAAGGAGGCATCACCTAGGTGGCATTTGAGTAAAGACTTGAAACAGGTGAGGGAGTTTAACCTGTGAAGACCTGAAGGATATTCCAGACAGAGCAAACAACCAATGCAAAGGGTATAAGGCAAAATTGTACCTGATACACTCAAGGAATAGGCAGGGGCCAGTGAAGTGGACTTGGAGGGGGAGAAGGGAAGAGAGATCAGAGGGAGGAGTGATCAGGTCTTTTAGATCATTGCAAGAACTTTGGCTTTTATTGGAGAGAAGTGGAGAACCATTTGCCCAGTGACCTGATCGCATTCAAGTTTTTGGAGCTCATTCTAGCAATGATCCAGAATAGATTTGGGGAGGTACTAGTTAGGAGGCTATTGCTATTTGGTCAAGACATAGTGGCAACTTATTCCAGGGTAGTAGTGGAGGAATGGATGTGTTTTGAGGGGAGAGCCTGCAGTATTTTCTGATCGATTAAATACAGCTAAGATATAAGATATAAGGATAAGAGACTTGAAGGACCTATCACAGAAGAAAGTTAAGGATAATGTCAAGATTTGAGGCCTTGGCAACCAGAATGATGCAGTTACCACCTACCAAGTGTGAAGATTGTGGGTGGGGCAGGTTTGAGGTAAGACCACGAGTTCAGTTTTGAACATGCAGTGTTTGAGAGACCTGTAGACACTCAAGCGGAGGTGTTGAACAGGAAATTGGGAATGAGAGTTTGGACTCAGAGGAGAGGTCCCAGGTGGGAGAGTCATATTTCAGATTCATCAGTACATAGATGACTTTTAATCAATGAAGTGAATTTCAACAGATGGTCAAAGAGGACCAAGTACTAAGTGGCTGGGACGTTCAAAATTACAAGTTTTTGGAGATGAGGAGGACTCATAGAAGGAGACAGAGAAACTACTAGTGAAGTAAGAGGGAAAAAAAAGGAACATTGGGAGAGAGGCGTCCTGAGAGCCAAGAGAAGGCACAAATATCTAGTGGGACAGAGAGACCACTGGACCAAATACTGCAGATGAGTGAATTGAAGTGAGGACCGAGAATTGACAGCTAGACTTAGTGATATGGGGTCATTGGTATCGATGAAAAAGCGGTTTTGTTGAGATTAAAAGGGTGCGGAGCAGAAGCCTATTGGAATGGGTTTAAGAGAGCATAAGAAAAGAGAAATTGAAGATAATAACTATTCTTTTTTCTGGAGTTTTCCTACATATTCGTACAAAGAAATGGAGAGATAACTGGTAGAGGAAGTAGGATCAAGAGAACGATGTATTTGTTTTTATTAAACATTTTAATTGAAGTATAACAAACATACAAAATGCAAAAAAAAGGCCTAAGTAAAATGTGAAGTGTTTTTACATGGTCAACGCCACCCAAATCAGGACATAGAATAGTACCAGCACTCTTGAACAGAAGATTCTCTTGTGTCTGGATGGGTATGGGCACTGTACATCCCAAAGTAACCGTTACAATGACTTTTTATTTGATAAATTCATTTTTATTGTTTTTGAAATTTTATAAATAGAATTATTAGCCGGGCTTGGTGGCTCAGCCTGTAATCCCGCACCTTTGGGAGGCTGAGGTGAGTGGATTGCCTGAGCCCACGGGTATGAGACCTGCCTGGGCAGCGAGACCTCATCTCTACAATAAATGAAAAAATCAGCCGGGTGTGGTAGTGCATGCCTGTAATTCTGGCTACTCGGAAGGCTGAGACGGAAGGATCGCCGGAGCCCAGCAGGTCGAGGCTGCGGTGGCCGGGAGCGGCCACTGCACTCTAGTCTGGGCGACAGAGTGAGACTCCAACTCAAAAAAAATAAAAATAAAAATAAATAGAATTATTTAGTGTGAACACTTGTGTCTGGCTTTTTTCTTTAGCTCTGTGTTTGTGAGATTCATCTGTGCTGCTTCATGCAGGAAGACCTAATTTATTCTTATTTCTGTACAGCATTTAATTGTATGTTGTACCACTCTGTGACTTAATTTTCACTCTCTTGATGCAATTTTCTTTCTTTTTAAAAATTTTTAAAAATTTTATTTTAAAGATATGGGGTACAATTCAGGATTAGGTGTACAAGTGGACATCATACAGGTAAAGTTTAACCTCCCTTTCGTCCCCACTTTGCCTGGTTTGAGATCAGGTACATTTATGGATGTTGTGTCCCTACCTCCACCCCAGGACTATCCCACTACTGCCAATCTCTTTCTTGAAGTATTATGGTAAATGTTCAGTGTCTGCTTATGAGTCAGAAATGTGGTACTCCGTTCTTTGTTTCTGTGATAAATCACTGAGTGTGATAGACTCTAAATCCATTCAAGTTGCTGTAAAGACGATGTGTCTGTCCTTCTTTATAGCTGCATCATATTCCATTGTGTATATGTACCATATTTTTTTTATCCAGTCCAGTTTTGATGGGCAGCACTGTTGGTTCCATGTTTTTGCTATTGTGAATAGTGCTGCAATAAACATGCGTGTGCAGTTATCTTTTTTGTAGAATGATTTGAGTTCCGCAGGGTATATTCTCAGTGGGGATTGCTGGGTCATATGGAAGGTCAATTTCTAGTTGTTTTAGAAAATGCCACACTGTTTTCCTTAGAGGTTGAACTAGCTTGCATTCCCACCAGCAGTGTAGAAGCATTCCCTTCTCTCTGCATCCTTGCTTGGATCTGTTGTTAATTGTTTTGTTCATGATGGCCATTCTTTCTGGGGTTAGGCATATCTCAGTGTGGTTTTGATTTGCATTTCTCTGGTGATTAGTGAGGCTGAGCACTTTTTCATGTGTCTATTGCTGCCTGTATATCTTCTTTGGAGAAGTGTCTATTCATGTCTTTTGCCCACTTTTTAATGGGACTGTTTGCTTTTTTCCTTTTGGCACATTTGAGTTCCTTATAGATCCTGGATGTTAGGCCTTTGTCAGGTATATGGTTGACAAACATTTTTTTTTCCATTCTGTGGGCTGTCTCCCCGCTCTCTGATGGTTTCTTTTGCTTTGCAGAAGGTTTTCAGTTTAATGAAGTCCCACTTGTCTGTCTTATCTCATATGGCACGGACATGCAGGGTTTTTGATCAGGAATCGGTTGCCTATTCCAACTTCTGTAAGGGTGTCTCCTGCATTTTCTAAGATTCTTATAGTTTGAGGTTTTACATTTAGGTCTTTGATCCATTTAGAGTTGATTTTTGTGTATGGTGATAGGTAGGGGTCCTGTTTTAATCTTCTGCATGTGGTCAGCCAGTTTTCCCAGCACCATTTACTAAATAGGTTCTCCTCTCCCCAGTGGTTGTTGGTGGAGGCTTTGTCAAAGATGCCTTGGTTGAGAGATTAAGATTTTACTTCTGGAATCTCTATCCTGTTCCATTGGTTCACATACCTGTTCTTGTACCAGTACCAGGCCATTTTGATTATTGTAGCCTTATAGTAAAGTTTAAAGTCTAGAAGTGTGATACCTCCCACTTCGTTTCTTTTGCTAAGAATTTTTTTTTGGCTATTTTTGACTGTTTATTAATATCTTTCTTTCTTTTTTTGAGTAGGAGTCTCACTCTATCACCCAGGCTGGAGTGCAAAGGCAAGCTTATGGTCACTGCATCCTCGACCTGCTGGGCTCAGGTGATACTTCTGCCTCAGCCTTCCAAGTAGCTGGAATTACAGGCACATGCCACCATGCCCAGCTACTTTTTTGATTTATCGTAGAGATGAGGTCTCATCAATTTGCCCAGGCTGGTCTCGAACCCATGGGCTCAGGCAGTCTTCTCGTGTTGGTCTCCCAAAGTGCTGGGATTATTGGTGTGACCCATCATGCCTGGCCCTCCATAGAAATTTCTATGTTGTCATTTCCAGGTCTGAGAATAATGATGTTGGTAATTTAATGGGTAATGGCTTTGAATTTGTAGATTGCCTTGGGTAGGCTGGACATCTTAACAAAGTTGATTCTTCCTATTCATAAGCATGGCATATTTTACCCTTTATGTCTTCTTGAATTTCTCTGAGAAGAGTTTTGTAGTTTTCATTGTAAAAGACTTTCTGGTTCGGAAGATACTGAGGTTTTTCATTTTTTTGGTGGCTATTATGAATGGGATTGTGCCTTTTATTTGGTTCTCATCTGTTTGTTGTTGGTGTATAAGAATGTGACTGTCTTTTGCACATTTATTTTTGTACCTTGAGACTTTGCAAAAGTCCTTTATCAGTGAAAGGAGGTTTTTGACAGATTCTCTTGGATTTTCAAAGTATAGGATCATATCATCATCAAAGAGGAATAACTTAACTTCTTCTTTTCCTATTTGGATACCCCTGGTTTCCTTCTCTTGTCTGATTGTTCTAGCTAGGACTTCTAACACAATGTTGAATAGGAGGGGTGAGAGTGGGCAGCCATGTGTTGTTCCAGTTTTCAGGAGAAATGCTTCCAGTTTCTAAACATTTAGTAATACACTGGCTGTGGGTTTATTGTGGATGACACTTACTATTTTGAGGTATATTTCTTTTATGCCTAGGTATTCGAGGTTTTTTTATCGAGAAGATATGCTGGATTTATCAAAAGCATTTTGTGCATCTAATGATATAATCATGTGGTTCTTTTAAAAATATATCTTTTGATGTATTTATGGTCTTATGGATGTTGAACCAGCCTTGCATCCTGGGTATGAAGCTTACTTGGTCATGGTGGATGATTTTTGAGATGTGTTGTTGGATCCAATTTGCTAGAATCTGGTTGAGAATTTTTGTATCTATCTTCATTAGGGATATTGGCCTGTAGTTCTCTTTTTTGTTGGATCTTTACCCAGTTTGGGTATTTGTGTGATGTTAGCATTGTGAAATGATTTGGGGAGAATTCCATCTTTCTCAATTGCCTGGAATACTGTCAATAGAATTGGTATCATCTCCTCCTTGTATGTTTTGTAGAATTCCACTGGAAAGCCATCTGGTCTAGGCCTTTTTTTTTTTTTTTTTGTAGGTAGTTTTCTTATGATGGAGTAAATTTCCTGGGTTGTTATTGGTCTATTTAGTGTCTCAATGAATTCTTGTTTCAACCTTGGGAGGTTGTGTGACGTCAGAACTTCCTCCATTTCATTTAAGTTATCAAGGTTGTTTCTATAAAGGTGTGCATGGTAATCTCTGATAATCTTTTGTATTTCTTTGGGGTCTGTTGTCTTTTGATCTTTTGCATTTATGATTGTATTTATTTGGGCTTTTCCTCTCTATTTTGGTCCTTCTGGCTAGGGTTCCATTAATCCTTTTTATTCTTTCAATGAACAAGTTTTTTGTTCTGTGAATTTTTTTTCTATGATGTTTTTGTTTTCTATGTCCCTTATTTGAGCTTTTACTTTAGTGATCTGAATTTTTCTGCTAAAGTTAGGGTTTTGGTGGTCTTTTCTTTCCAGCTCCCTTATGTGATTTGTTAGGCTGTTAACTTGGGATCTTTCCATTTTCTTGATGTGTGTTCATAGAGATACAAATTCCCATCTTACAACTGATTTCATGGCATCGCAGAGGTTTTGGTAAGATGTTTCTTCATTTTCATTTGTTTCCAGGAATCTTTTAATTTTTGTTTTGATTTCTGTGTTGACCTAGTAGTTGGTCAGCATCATGCAGTTTAGTGTCCATGTCTTTGTGAGTTTTGGAAGAATTTTGTTGGTGTTGATATTTATTTTTATTCCACTGTGATCTTAGAAGATACATGGCAGTATTTTGATCTTATGAAATTTGTTTATGCTTGATTTATGGCTGAGGATGTGATTGATCTTGGAGCACATTCCATGTGCTGATGAGTAGAATGTATATTATGTGGTTGTTGAGAGAAGTGTTTTGTAGGTATTAAGTTCATTTGGTCAAGCGTCAAGTTGAGGTTCTGGATCTCTTTGTTGATTTTTTGCCTTGACGATCTATCTAGGGTTGCTAGTGGGGTATTTAAGTCCCAAGCTATAAGTGTTAGAGTCAATATCTTTTTAAACTTTTGTTAGTAGTTGCTTTATAAATGCTGGAGCTCCTGTGTTGGGTACATAAATGTTTAGGAGGGATATTTCTTGTTGATGGATTGAACCTTTATCTTTTTAAATTATCCTTCTGTATCTTTTTAAATTTTTGATAGCTTAAAGGTTGTTTTGTCTGATAATAAGATTGTAACTCCTACCTTCTTTTGTGATCCACTCACCTGAAATTTGTTTTCCATCCTCTAACTTTGATTCTGTGTGCCTCCTTTGTGGTGAGATGGGTTTCCTGGATGCAGCAAATAATTGGGTCATTTTTTTTTTTTATCCAGTTTGTCATTCTATGTCTTTTTAGTGGTGCATTTAGTCCATTCATGCTCAGGCTATTTATTGAAATGTGATTGTTTATCCCCACCATGAGGCTCCTATAGTTTTTTCTTTGTTTGTTTTCTTTTAACTTCTGGGTTGATGTATGTGTGTGTTTTCAAGTTTGCAGTTTATTGATTCTGTGCTCTCCTATTCTCTTGGGAAATGAGTGGTCATTCTTCTTTTTCTTTCTTCTGTGTTTAATACTTTTTAATGTGTCTCCTGTAGAACTGGTCTGGAAACTGCATACTCTCTTAGGGATTCGATGTCTGAGAAGGCTTTTAATTATCCATTGCTGACGAAGCTGAGCCAGGCTGTATTGAAAATTCTTAATTGAAATTGTTTATCTTTGACGACTTTGAAAATTAAACTTCAGTCCCTTCTATCTTGTGGTGTTTCTGCCAATAGATCTGCTGCTAATCTGATTGGTTTCCCCTAGTAGGTAGTCTGACCTTTCTCTTTTGCGGCCTTTAACATTTTTTCTTTTGTGTCTACTTTGTGTAGGTGAATTACTATGTGACTAGAGGTTGGTCTTCTCATTTGATGTCTTGCGGGGGCTCTCTGTATCTCTTATGTTTGGATCATCACATCTCTGGTGAGATGGGGAAAGTTTTCTTGGATAACCTCCTGGAATACTTGCTCCAAAGTGTCCTCTGTTTCCCTTTCTTCTTCTGGGATATCCATCTTTATGTAGGTTTGGCCTCTTGATATAATAACACATCTCTTGGAGGCTTTGTCTTTCTTTCTGAGTTTTATTTCCATGTTATTTACAGATCAAGTTAATTCCATGTTGTGGTCTTTAAGTTCTGGATTCTTTCTTCCACTTGCTTAGTTCTACTTTCTTTTTGTTTGTTTGTTTTGTTTTGAGTTGGAGTCTCACTCTGTCTCCCAGACTGGAGTGCAGTGGCCGCTCCCGGCCACTGCAGCCTTGAACTGCTGGGCTCCGGCTATCCTTCCACCTCAGCCTTCCAAGTAGCTGGAATTACAGGCATGTACTATCACGCCTGGCTGATTTTTTGATTTATTGTAGAGATGAGGTCTCACTGCCCAGGCAGGTCTCGAACCTGTGGGCTCAGGCAATCCACTCCCCTCAGCCTCCCAAAGGCATGGGATTACAGGCTGAGCCACCGAGCCCAGCTAAATTCTGCTTGCTATGCTTGTCATCTTGTTATTTATTTCCTGGATGAAATTTGTTATTTCCAATATATCCGTTGCAAGTTTTTCAGTGTTGCATCTTATCTTTCTTGAGTCTTCTTTTTTTTTTTCCCGAGTTGGAGTCTCACTTCGTCACCCAGACTGGAGTGCAGTGGCATGCTCCCGGCCACTGCAGCCTCAACCTGCTGGGCTCCTGTGATCTATCCGCCTCAGCCTTCCAGGTAGCCAGAACTACAGGCATGTGCTACCACACCCAGCTAATTTTTTATTTATTGTAGAGATGAGGTCTTGCCAGGTGGGTCTTGAACCCGCAGGCTCAGGCAATCCTCTCTCCTCGGCCTCCCAAAGTGCTGGGATTACAGGCTGAGCCACCGAGCCCAGCCCTTTCTTGAGTCTTATTCACTCTTTCCATCCATTCCTTAATCCCTTATATTCTTTGGGCTCTGAGGTCTGATCTTTCAGGCATTTTCTTTTTGTGACACTGGAAATTACCTGTGTTCTTCTGTAGATTTGTCCTCATTTCTGACAGATCTCTTTCTTTTCTCTTTAGTTCTGTTATAAAGAGAAAAGTTCTGTTATAAATAGTGGCAGTGGGAGAGGCTTTCACTTCTAATGTTTGCTTAACTATCTATTCTTCCTTGGTTAGGGCTCTGAATTTGTTTTATTTTGAAATAGGCTGGCCGGGCTTGGTGGCTCAGCCTGTAATCACAGCTCTTTGGGAGACCGAGATGAGTGGACTATCTGAGGCTGACGGTTTGAGACCAGCCTGGGCAACATGGTAAGGCCTCATGTCTACAATAAATAAAAAATTAGCCAGGCACAGTAGTACGCACTTGTAGTTACAGCTTCTTGGAAGGCTGAGGTGGGAGGATCGCTTGAGCCCAGTAGGTTGAGGCTGCAGTGGCTGGGAGCATGCCACTGCACTCTAGTCTGGGTGACGGAGTGAGACTCCAACTGAAAAAGAAAAGAAAAGAAAAGAAAAGAAATAGGCCTGCATGTGGAAAACGTTACTGTCTCTTGCAGTTTTGAGAGTTGAATAAGGTGGAGGATGGCGGGTTGGGATTAAGAAACTACTTGCAAATCGCAATGTTCACTGATTGTGGTGTGGGTTCCCTAAGATCCACTCTCCACCACCACTATGACGATGCAATGGGTATGTGTGTGTATCCTTGAGTCCAAGATACAGTAACAACAATGAGGAAAACAGAGAAAAGTAGAATGAAATAAGATGAATAAAAATAAATAAATGTAAAAAACACAGAAAACCAAAAGCAGAAACCAAAGCAAAACACACACACACACACACACACACACACACACACACACACACACACGCACACACACACACACACACACCAAAACAAACTGGAAAAACCCCCCAGTAAAACTGAACACACACACACACACACACACACACACACACACACACACACACACAACACACTACAAAAGGAGAAGGAAAAAAGAATTTAAATCAAACCCTCCAGCCAGGCTTGGTGGCTCAGCCTGTAATCCCACGCCTTTGGGAGGCTGAGGTGAGTGGATTGCCTGAGCCCACGGGTTCAAGACCCGCCTGGGCAGTGAGACCTCATCTCTACAATAAATTAAAAAAAAATCAGCTGGGCGTAGTAGTGCATGCCTGTAATTCTGGCTACTCGGAAGGCTGAGGCAGAAGGATCGCCAGAGCCCAGCAGGTGAGGCTGCGGTGGCCAGGAGCGGACACTGCATTCTAGTCTGGACCGAGTGAGACTCCAACTCAAAAAAAAAAAAAAAAAAAATCAAACCCTCCCACATACATTCATACACATTAAACTAAAAAAGAGAACAAAGAAACCTGAAAGATGAACACTCTGCCATTCTCATACACACATCAACAGAAAACAAAACATGAAAGAAGAAAGAAAAAAAGAAAGAAATACAAAAAAAAAAAAATAGGTGAGGGGAATGCAGATCAAACCCTCACATACACAGTCATGCACAAAGGAAAAAGAAGAAAATTTAAAAACAAAGAAATAAACAAAAAACAAAGCACAAAAGACAATCTGCCCTCTTGTGGCGGGTTCTTTGTTCCTCTCAGCTGCTCACCACTAAGATCCTCTGCTGTCACCGGCAGCTGCAGCCTTATTCCCAATCTCCGGTGTCTGGCCTGGGGTGGAGGACGAGGAGCTGGGGGTGGGTGAGGCTTCAGTCCTTCCCTCCCACTCTCCTAGGGTCAGGGGGATACCCTCCAGCTGGGAGGAGCGAGATTGCCTCTTCCCTAGGTACGGGTGGGGCGTACCCAGCCAGGTTTATCCTGAAGTAGGGTACTCCTCTTATGGCTAATGTCCCTCTCCGTCATGGCTCAGCCATGTGGGTCTGATATTAGAGGCCTGCTGAGGAGGAGGGGCTTTGGTCAGCCCCCACTCACCGCTGATCTCTTTGGGGGAGTCTTCCTTGTCCTTTTCTGGTCACGCCCTTTGTCCTGCAGCTGAATCAGGGTGGTGGGGGAGGGGGTGTCTGAGACTCAGCACTTGTCCTGTCCCTGTGGAGTTTGTGATTTCAGGATATTCCCTCTGGGTCATGATTAGCCCCTGGGTAGTTAACCTGATGGTCACAGAGATCCGGTCTGTCACTCCGTGGTGAGCAAGCCAGAGCATTTTACTGCCCAGTTTTCAAGATGGTGGCAGGATGCCTGTCTTGTCTTCTCCAGTGGGGCTCTGTCTCTGAGCTTCCTCACTATGCTGCTCCCTCTGCAGCCAGGCACAGGGATGTGGCAGAGCCTGGAGCCAGCAGTCACCCCCGGCAGCTTCTTCTGGGATGGGCTTGGCTGATTTTCAAAAAAGGGCGCTCAGCTTCTGCACCCTTAGAAGCACTAGGGTCCAAGCAGAGCAGCTGTGGCAGCAGCTGCTTCACCAGGAGAGCCCCGGTCACTTGTTCTGGAGTCCCCACCCAGTCAGCTACTCACACACCCACTTACTTACAAACACATCTGCAAAATTTTCCATACACTCACTCACTCACATTGGGACTCGCATCGTCCGACTGGCTTCACCACCGTCTTCCTCCCTTCCCTCTTGATGCAACTTAAAGAACATCATTTATTAATTTTCATGTGGTGATGTTTATTACTCTTAGAGTTTATGGTGTGTGATTTGGGTATCCTTTTAAGGAAGGTTGCCTACGCCAAAATTATGAAGATATTTTCCTTTATTAAGTTCCAGAAGTGCTGGGCTCGGTGGCTCAGCCTGTCATCCCGCGCCTTTGGGAGGCTGAGGTGAGTGGATGGCCTGAGCCCACGGATTCAAGACCCGCCTGGGCAGGCGAGACCTCATCTCTACAATAAAT
>NW_007245663.1:134252-145924 GCF_000164805.1 Carlito syrichta | reverse complement strand
GGAACGGCCACTGCACTCCCGTCTGGGCGACAGAGTGAGATTCCAACTCAAAAAAAAAAAAAAAAAAAGCTCCAGAAGCTTTGTGGCTTTATCTTTCAAATTTAGGTCTACAATGCACCTGGAATTAGTTTATAGGTACGGTGTGAAGTAGAGTATAAGATTCATTCTTTTTCTTACTCTGTTATTGGCACTTTTATTCTTTTGCAATTGCAGTATAGCCTGTTTTATTTTATGAATTATGTGATTGGATATAAAGATATAAATGGATATCTGAACTTTCTGTTTTACTCAGCGTGTGTTGTTGTCTGTCTTTAAGCCACTTACATGGCTAATTACCGTAGCTTTCTGTTAAGTCTTGATATCTGATGGTGTACATCTTCAAGCCTGGTTTATTTTTGTTCAAGTTTGCCTTGACTGTTTGTGGATGTTTGCATTTCTATATCAGTTTTATGAGTAACTTGTCAACATACATTTTAAAATGTTGCCTTGATTGTGGTTCCATGAAATCTAGAGAGGTCAACATGAGGAAGAAGTGA
This sequence comes from Carlito syrichta, assembly GCF_000164805.1. Classification (NCBI taxonomy): domain Eukaryota; kingdom Metazoa; phylum Chordata; class Mammalia; order Primates; family Tarsiidae; genus Carlito; species Carlito syrichta. The sequence continues at coordinate 145,388 of NW_007245663.1, read as the reverse complement.
CATCTTGACATCTTGCACCTCAAAATTAGTCCTCTAACCTATGAAGATAGTATATTCCCTTGTTTTCTTTAAATCGTCTTTGGTTTCACTCAGCCTGTTTTGCAGTTTTCTGTGTAGAGTTCTTGCATTTCTTTGGTTTGATTTATTTCAAGTATTTCATGTTTATTGGTGTTATTGTAAATGGTATCTTTCTAAAAATTGTCATTTTCTAATTGTTTATTTTGTATATAGTAATGGAATTGATTTATTTTTCTGTGTATTAACTATGAATACAGCAACATGGATGAATTTGCTTCTAAATTCTAATAATGTATCTGTAATTTGTTTGAGCATTCTACATATACGGTCATGTTATCCTTTTCAATCTTTATTTCCTTTTCTTGCCTTATTTCTCTGGATAGACTCTCCAGTACTATGTTGCATAAAAACTGTGATGGAAGCATTCTCACCTCATTTCTGATCTTAGAAGAGAGGCCTTAAATATTTCACCATTACGTGTGATGTGTTCTACAAAGTTTGTGAATATTCTTTATTGAATTAAGGGAATTCCCTTGTTATTTGCTAAGAGTTTTTTTGTCCATCTTTTAATCAACAATGGGTGCCGAATATTATCAAATGCTTATTCTTCATTTTTGAAGCGATCAAATATTTTTCTTAAGTTCCTCGTTTTTTGTTTTTGTTTTTTTTTTTGAGTTGAAGTCTCGCTCTGCCACCCAGGCCAGAGGGCAGTGGCACACTCCTGGCCACCACAGCCTCAACCTGCTGGGCTCCGGCGATCCTTCTGCCTCAGCCTTCCAAGTAGCCAGAGCTACAGGCGTGCACTACCATGCTGGGCTAATTTTTCATTTATTGTAGAGACGAGGTCTCACCAAGTTGCCTGGGTGGGTCTCGAACCAGCGGGCTCAGGCAATTCACTCGCCTCGGCCTCCCAAAGTGCTGGGATTACAGGCTGAGCCACCGAGCCTGGTCTCTTAAATTTCTTAATGTGGAGAATTATGTTGGTTAATTTTAATGGTTAAACAAAATTTGTAACCCTGAAACAAATCCAATTGTTACCCTTTTTGTACTTTAGTGGATTCATTTTGATAGTATTTTGTTTGAGAGCTTTGCATACATGACCATGAAAGGCAATTGTCCTGTTGTTTTCTTTTCTTGTAGTGTTCTTGCTACACTGTCTATGGTCCAGCTGGGAATCACAGGTCAGCTCCTGGCAATGCCAAGCCAGCTGAGAGCACAATGCCATCTCCTGGCTGTCAGGAGCTGCTTTTCTCTTTTTTAGTCTTTCTGCTTTTGGGAGGGCACTAATCTAGGATATACTGTCATGATTTTGCTGCTCAGGAGGTAGCCAGAGAATGTTGCTTGTAGTTGGGAAAGGGTTGGTGTCTGCTGCTCTTTTTGTTACAGTATAAATTATTCAAACCTCTGATGTAACAACGTACAGTAGCATTTAAGATACATTATCCAACTGCAACTAAGGGAGGAACAGAAACAAAAGAGTCGGATTAGGTTAGCCAGAGAATGTTGCTTGTAGTTGGGAAAGGGTTGGTGTTTGCTGCTCTTTTTGTTACAGTGTAGGTTAGTCAAACCTCTGATGTAACAACATGCAGTAGCATTTAAGATACATTATCCAACTGCAACTAAGGGATGAACAGAAACAAAAGAGCCACCCATTCCTGCATTAGACGATGAAGCAGGGGCCCTCCTAGGCTATCATCCCAGGGTATGAAAACATACAGAAAAGTTCAGCTGGCCTTTGCTGGAGACTGGGTGGTTTTCTCTTTTGTCCTGGTCCTGGACCATTCTACTTGACCTCTAGAATTTATATTGGCACAGTAAGAAGTGTCTGCTAAAGCATAAACTCCCCCTTGCATTATGAATTTAAATTTAAACGAGCTTACAGCAGAAATCATACTTTCTTAAGTAATGACAGAAGGTCACAGATTCTGTTGGGAACAGAAGGAATAACACATTAGTCCCTCAATGTGGACAGACTCATTAAACAGAATTGTACAATTTCTACAAGGCAGGCCGGAATGTCTCTGAGGAAAACAAACTGAACATTGTAGCACGGATAGACCTAGGAAATCACTTGTTTCCAAACCATTTCAAAGTCATGCTAACCTCAGATCATGCTTATTATTAGTAAAAGAGAAAAAAAAGAAAATGATTTGTGAATCTAGAATCCTTTAGTAGGCATCTTTTAGTAGACAATCATTGTGATGGTCTTTGTGCTTAAACATGATTTATATATATATGTACATATATAAAAATATACATATATTTTAAATTAGGATAGATAGATTTATTAAAGGAAAGATTCGCTGTGAAAGGCACAACAGGTAGGACAACAGTGAGAGTGTCTGCTATCTGCTGCTGAGTTGGGTATTTTTTAACTTGAAAGGGATACAATCGTAAAAAGATATTAATGTAACATATGTGTTTTATGTATAATTAACCTGGGAAAATAATTCTCATTTTGATTTGTCAGTCATTTGTAATTATTATAAGCTTGGTAAAGAAAAGAGCTGCTAAACAGTTGTGAATTACTTAAAACTAGGAGAATTTTATTCAGTTCTAATTATTCCTATTGTCCTTTATTTTGTAGGGAAAGAAACAAATTTTTTGTTACCTAATGTCCCTTTCAGGAATCCAAAGACAGTTCAGGCATAAAAGACATCTTACTGGCTTTGCAATTCTGAGTTTGGGGTTTGAATATAGGGAGGACAAAATTAGGAATCATTGCTCAAGATGGAAGTCAAAAGTGTCTAAGAAAAGCTGTATTTGTCGGCAACATTGTAAAAATATCCAACGGTAAAAATAATGACTGTAAGGAATTTAATTTTGTTTTTAAAAGCAAGGAATCATTTTTAAAAATGACTAAGGAGTATGTCAAAAAGAACCAAGGGTTAATTAACAGCCTTGGTGACAAAACAGAATGTCTACTCATCTGGGCATAAAATAAGTCATTTTACAAAAAAAAATATTCTAATTTATTACTTTTGTGAATTATTAATATGTTTGTGTATATGTTGTTAAACCCAAATTTCAAAATCTGAGAGACCACCAAAGAGCCAGCTCTGATGCAAACACACAAGCGTCTTTATTCAGGCTCGAGTCTGGGCTCACGAATGAAGCCGGCTGTGGCTTCAGGGACAAGAGCCCTGATCCAGCATGGCAAGCAGTCTTTATACACCAATACAGAGGGAGGGGAAAGCACTCTAAACTTGGTTTTGCATGATTGGGTAATCTCTCCTAATGGGTACGGGAACACTTGGTATTGGTAGGTGCCTTTCGTGGGCTTCAACCTGGCTGCCCCTGATTGACAGAAACCCACCCAACGGGCAGAGTGGAATGTCAGATAAGTTAGGTTCATACCGTCACTGCGTATAAATTAACCTGAGCAAGCAGGCAGATTACTGGCATCTCCAAGTCTGCTGCCAAGGAATGTCTAAAAGGGGCTTATCGCTTTAACATTTACATCCCGTTGTAAAAGCAGAAGTCAGCATGGCAATTGGGACTAACAATGCTTAACCCAAGAGTTCTAACTACAAACACTACTTAAGACATTATATAATCACACAATCAGTCGCTACCCGGCACCCGACATATGCCTAATTCTACGGGGTCCGAGGTAGGATTTAAAGTACTAAGATTTCATAAAGTACAATGAACATGAGGTAGGGATATATAAAATATAGTGAACTAAACACTACTTTAACAGCAAGTATGGCTTTTTAAGTTTCTTGGTTTCTTGGGCCTCTCAATGTAAGGGAATGTTGACATACACTTATGTATAAATGTACAAATAGGTAATAAGTTGGAAGCTTTTAGCTCTACCTGAGAGAAATACAACTCATGACAGCTGAGATTATGATAACTTTTTAAATTCTTGCCGTTTTCTCTTTTATTCTTCTCACCCCCACCCCCACCCCTCAGTGATTCTCTTAAAGACTCTGTCCAATTCTTCCCCCACATGCCACCTGCTCCAACATGAATACTTCAGCCTCGATTCTTGGTTATCTTCTTAGTGCTTGAAGCAACAAGTCATAATGGCCTGTTCCTTCTGACGGCCTGTCACACACACAGCTCCTGTTGAAGGCCTCTTAGGCAGGCATGTTCTTCGTCATGGGTGACCACTGAAGAGTTAGTCCTAGAAGACAGAGCATGATGGACACCCCATACAAATGACACCCAACGCATACCACGGCCTGTAATTTTTGAGGGGATCTGGTGCAAATGGCTCATTCTAAAAAGGAAAAAGCAGGTTTCCTCAGAGCCTCACTCTCAGGAACCCAAATTAAGAAGAAAAAAATAATAATAATCCAGCAGCGAGTAGCCATCGCTGACGTGGCAAGGACTCGTGGATGTCAGAGCTGATTTTACAGAAATTGAAGCCAGAAAGTTATGTCACTGGCCTAAGGTCAGCTAGCTGTGCCTGAACACAGCTTTACACTACACCTCCAGGGCGATTCACAGAGCGAGGGAGCAATTGGATAATGAGAAGATGCAGGAAGGCAACCTCAGAGAAGCAGAGATGGGGAAAGACAGCAGCTGGGCCACGCTAGCGTTCTATACAGCTTAGGGGACCGATCTTCAGACTCACGCTGAAATTGCAAAGCTCCTTCATCCCGTGTGGGTTCCAGAGTCTGTATCGTTGCAGGGTTCCTGCATTCGGACCCTGGTGGGTGCTCCATCTTCTTTATCGCCATGTGGACCCTAATGCTCACCCCCAGTAACTTGGGCTAACATTATTTTTCTTTTCCAAGTTTTTGTTTTGATACCACTCCCTTCCCCAAGCCATGAAGAAAGACAACAGTTTGAACACCCAACAAAAATCCAGAAACAGGGATCTAGGTATCAAGCCACAATGATCCCCTCAAACACTGCTGTTGCGGAAGGAGAGTTCCCACAGCCCACACAAGACTACGTTAACAAACTAAGAAAAATAATCTAGAAAGTTAGGACTTTCACTGAAGTGGGTGGACAGACACTAAAGAGAGTTTAGCATCTTCCACCTGGGGATATCGTCCATTTTCTCCTATGACAGCAGAGAAAATAAAAGCAAACATGAGCTGCTGCAGTTACTATTAAAATTGTCTTTGCCAAATGAGGGTGGGGTGAGGATAAAGGGAGACAATGACTGCCTTCCCACAGCCTTATTCTGGGATTCACATCCCTCCAGACTTAGAAGCACCTGGATAAAATATTTGGGATAGACATCTCAACCCTCATGATTTCTTCCACCTTTCTCCATGCGTTCTTCCCGTAGGAGAAGGGATCGCGGTGCACTGGGAAGTATTGTTTACTATTCCATCTGCTGCTAAGGTGGAATGGACCAAGTCATCAACAGAAAGAAAGCTTACAGCAACCAAAACCTAACTCCAAAGGGATTTACCCAATGGGGTACTTTGAGGGGGCCTTTCAGAAAGGGTGTCATGTTTTGTTTAGGGACTGGGAATATTTTGGACAATGACGTCCAGGGTTGAATTTTGGCTAGTTCACACGGGCTCATCCTCACCAGCTGTCGGATAGGGCTGGCAGCTTTTCTGATTGGTCAGTGCCACTGCTCAACCCACAGCTGCATGTTCTGAATATCACTCTGGGTTATGTCATGGTTTCTGTACCCATTATGTGAAAGGAGGAGAAAAAGATGTACCTGTTTAGACAGACTTGTGAATACACGTCGACACTCACATATTGTTCAAAGTATCTGCTAGATGTTTTACTGATGAAGTCATCACAGCAGCCAGAGTTTCGGTTCCTACAGCGATTTTTCCCCCCTCTTCTTCTCTTAGCAGAGATGGACAAGAAAAATATATTTCCTGGGCCTCTTGTCTGTCACCCAAGGTTTGCTGGCACCTTGGGTGACAGCCTCCCTGGCCAAGCCTCCGCCTTGCCTCCTGTGAGTCTCCTGTGGTCCAGCTGGATCGGTCCACTTGGTAGATCCCAATCTGCCTGAACATTTTCTCGCTTCTGTGTTTTTGGCTATGAATGACCCTGGAAGTCTTCCATGCGCCCCCTGAATAAAACGGTAATTATAGTCAAAGCCCCACTACAATCCTATATCCTCTTGAGGACTTCCCTGGGACACCAACTAAGGGCAATACTTTCTCTTAGTCTTCTACTACTTATTCTACTGCTAGTGATGATGTTGTTTGGGAAAACTTGAACTTATGATGTGCTTGTATTTCTAGTTATTTCTCATGTGCATACGTACAACTTACTCATTTAAAGTGCAAACTCATTGAAATTTAAAATTGTATGCCGGGCTTGATGGCTCAGCCTGAAATCCCGCGCCTTTGGGAGGCTGAGGTAAGTGGATTGCCTGAGCCCGCGGGTTCGAGACCCGCCTGGGCAACTTGGTAAGACCTCATCTCTACAATAAATTAAAAAAAAAAATTAGCTGGGCGTGGTAGTGCGCGCCTGTATTTCCAGCTACTTGGAAGGCGGAGGCAGAAGGATCGCCGGAGCCCAGCAGGTTGAGTCTGCGGTGGCCGGGGCGGCCACTGCACTCCAGTCTGGGTGACAGAGTGAGACTCCAACTCAAAAAAAAAAAAAGAAATTTAAAATTGTAAAAATGGACCCCAACACTTAGCACAGCAGCTGGCCTACAGTAGGTGGATTCTTGTCCTAAGCTGCAAGAGACATTTACATACACTGTGTTTCCCTAGCAATCAGAAGGTGAGCTCAGATATCAGCCTGCAGGACTCAAGGGTGCATATGGTTCAATTGTGCCAAGACCAATGCCTGACTTGCAAATTCACATTCTCTCTCCCATCTACTCCCAGAAAGCCTAGAAAGGCTGCACGGGTGGTGGTGGGGGCATGGAAAGAACTTGGAAAATTGTCCAATACCAGGGACTCCTTAGCGTGATGTGATGTGATGTGATGGCATTCTGGGGGTGTCGCGGGAAGGTGAGATGACAGGAAAAAAAAGGAGAGGCATCACCTTACAGGGGTTAGGAACATGCTTCATTTGTAATTTTGTGAAGCCTTCTTGATTTTGTGTCTTACAATATAACATATTTAGTAACAAAACCCAATTATCTGAATTATGAAGTGACGTGGGAGCACAGCTGTCATAGGAAGAATAATGCCCCCCACCCCCCAAAAAGGTGTCCACATCCTGATTCCTGTGAACATGTTACGTGGTCAAGGGACTTTGCAGGTGTGATTAAGATGAGGGTCTTGCGGCGGCGAGGGCATCTTAAGATGGGGGCTCCGTGTAACCAGAAGAGTCCTTGTAAGTGAAAGGAAACAGTCAAGGTCAGAGGGCTGCTGGTCTTGGAGATGCAGAAAGAAGCCATGAGTAAAGACATGCAGGGAGCCTTAGAGAAGGCTGGAGACAGCGAAGGAACAGATTCTTCTCAGGAACCTTCAGGAGGGAACAGGGCCCTGTGGACAGACCGATTTGACCCAGGGAGAACCATGTCAGATTTCCAACCTACAAATCTCCATGACAATAAGTGTGCATTGTTTCAGGTGCTCAGGTGAGTGGTTATTTGTTCTGGCAGCCCAGGAAATGAACGTGACCGCAACAGGTAATGTGTGGAGCATTTTTAAGGGAACACCTCAGTGGGACACCCAGCATAACCTGGGGGTCTCAGGGACGATTTTCCTGTATGTAAAAAATAAATCGAGAAGGAGCTTCCAGGACAAAGAGGAAGGGGAAGAACGGTCTAGTCTGTGGGGCGGCGAGGGGTGAAAACAAAAGCAAAAGGATTAAAATAAGAAATGCATGCCCTTTTGAAACACGACAAGCCAGCCAACCTTGCTGGAAAACGAGGGCAAGACATGAAGGAGGGATGTGTGTGGGCGGGGAGCAAGTTCTCTGCTCTGAGGAGGGGTTTAGGCTTTAAAGACAGGGTCATGGGGAGGAAATTAAGTGTTTTAAAGAATGATGTGTGGGTGTGCACTCACATGCCCACATGTTAGGAATTGACATGCTATAGTAATATCTGTGTTGAAAATTGCACTTAGAAACACACACACACACACACACACACACACACTTTTCCTTTTAGCAAATAATTCCCAAACAGAAATAAACAACAATGATCTCAACTATGAGCCCAGATCCATAAGTCACAAGTCAGAGGTTCTGAATGTCACAAGGCAGGGCGTTATATATTTACAATCAGACCCTCTTTCGGTGTGGGTGACCATTTGTTGTGTGCTCAGGGTGAGGGGTGGATACCGCATGTGCCACTTTCTCTCATACCCTAGATCCCTCCTCTTATTAGTTGGGATAGCGGGAGGAGAGATATATTCAGTGAGGGCACTGAGGGTGGTTTAGGGGTGCTTTTATTCCCTCCCTCATTCTTATCAGATCCAATCAAAGCCACTCTAAAAATTACATAATAATAATAGTTTTTCTTAATGTGCATAGTCTTAGGTAAGAGGGGGTACCCTCCAAAAAAAACCAAAAAAACAAAAAAACGGAATTATCTTTTGGAGGGTGGGACCCTTGTAGTACACTCAGAATTTGCTCCTCTGGATTAAACGGTGAACCAAAATTCTTATCAGGACGTTTTGAGAAGATTGCATCACAATTTGCTTAGTTGTGGCAAACAGGTGACTAGTTCTTCCACTATGACAATGTATCTGCCCATGCCATGCTGAGTGTTCAGCTGTTTTTGTTTGTTTATTTGTTTGTTTTGAGTCAGAGTCTCACTCTGTCGCCCAGACTGGAGTGCAGCGGCCGCTCCCGGCTACCACAGCCTCGACCTCCTGGGCTCCGGCCATCCTTCCGCCTCAGCCTTCCGAGTAGCCGAAATTACAGGCGCGTGCTACCACGCCCGGCTGATTTTTTGATTTATGGTAGAGAAGAGGTCTCGCTGCCCAGGCGGGTCTCGAACCCGCGGGCTCAGACCATCCACTCACCTCAGCCTCCCAAGGCGCGGGATGACAGGCCGAGCTGCCGAGCCCAGCTGGTCAGCAGTTTTTGGCCAAAACTGGCATGACCCCCGTGCCCGACCCTCCCTATTCACCCAATCTCTCCCCAAGAGACTTTTTTTGTTGTTTCCCTGGATGAAATGTCCTCAAAGGGAACTGTTTTGCCAACGTGCAAGAGATGGGGGGGGAGAAGAGGCAGAAGCACTAAAAGCCCTCAAAATTGATGAGTTCAAAAACTGTTTTGAGCAGTGGAAAAAGCATCTCAGTAGGTGTCTTGCATCACACGGAAAGTATTTTGAAGGTGACAAGTTTAAACATGTAAGAACAAACACACAGTTTTTAATAAATAAATTCTGGGGGTTGCGGGGTCCCTCCTCATAAAGTGTGAAGAAAAGCGGCTTTAGAAAATTATAGACAACTTTTACATATGCTGTCATAAAAATGACAGTCAAAGGCTATAGCTGTAAGAGAAATCCATAAACATCAATCCCAGCCTCGACACTAAGCCCCCAATTTCCAACCTCTGAGCCACTGAGGTTTTTAAATTAATGATGAGTTACGGATTCTTTTGAGCCTCACAATGGAGGTTACTACCGTGTTAAAACTTCACATTCTTGTTGATCTTGCTTGAGTGGTTCCCTGCTCCCCTCTACAAAAGGTTTATTAAAATCACCGAGATGAGCCAGGCTTGGTGGCTCAGCCTGTAATCCCAGCGCTTTGGGAGGCTGAGCTGAGTGGATTGCCTGAGCCTGCGGGTTCAAGACCTGCCTGGGCAACTTCACAAGACCTCATCTCTACAATAAATCAAAAAAATTAGCCGGGCATGGTAGCTCAGACTGTAATCCCGCGGCCACTGCACTCCAGTCTGGGCGACAGAGTGAGACTCCAACTCAAAAAAAAACCCCAAAAAACCCCACTGAAATAATAGTACATTTGCAGAAATATGAAATACAGTTATGATTTCATACTGATTAGAATTATTACCTTCAGTTAACATCTCTCCTCTTGCTCTAGAAAAGTATATCTCTGAACTTGGTAATTTTCTCTAGGATATTGTCTTAGTCAGTTCAGGCTGCCTTAACAAAATACCATAGATTGATATTAAATCGGCTTAGACAACAGCTATTTCTTTCTCACAGTTCTGGTGGCTGGGAAGTCCAAGATCAAGCCACCCACAGATGTGGTGTCTGGTGTTTGGTGAGAGTTCTGGTTTGCAGATGGTTACTTTCTTGTTTCTCACATGACAGAGAATTCTCCTGTCTCTTCCTATAAGTGTTGCAGTTGCTCAGAAATTGCACCCCCAGCCTGGGACACACATGGGATCCAAGGACAAATCTAATGGCTCCCCGAGTCTCATGTGGTGGACTAGGACATTATGGCACCCTGGAACTCAGGAATGTCTGACAGCCACAGAGCCCCCAAAAATGTTACAGCTCTCAGCTCTCGCTTGGAAAATTCCCTTCCTGGTCAGGAAAGGTTATAGCTCTCTTGTTTAGGTGAAACCCACATGAATCCCAGATTCTTGACTCACGACGGAGAAGATTGAAGGATCCAGGACACCAAAAGGACAAGCAAGTTGAAGTTTATTCAGGAAGCAAGCGTTGGCAGCTCCCACAGCGAAAGCGGGCCTGAGCCTGAGAGGAGGCCCCAGAAGGGTTGCTGAGCCCCCAAGTTGGTTGCCAGGCTCCCCCCATGAGGGTTGCCAGGGCCAAAAAGAGAACACTGAGACTGGGCCGGGGGTTTACATGATACTCAGGGCCTGCTGATTGGCTAGTAGTAGGGGCTAAAAATACACTAACCTAACTGGTCAGTAGTAAGGACTAAAGGTGGCATGATAGTGCAAAGGGTCGATGGGGAGAGGATTGAAAGAAGCCAGTTAGGAAAAGGAGCATGGAAAAAAGAGAGAAAGCGAGTGAAAGGGAATGGGTTTAGCTTTTGTCCGGAGCCTGCAGCCTGCAGGCCCACCTGAGATCCACCCCAATCTGTCTATCCAATTTCTTCCTTTCTCCTCTCTCACAAGGACACTAAAACCTATTCATGAAGGCTCTACTAATTACCTCCCAAAGACCCCATTTGCAGTTGCACGCTGGGGACTAGGACTTCAACATACATAGATTTTTTTTTTTTTTGACTTGGAGTCTCACTCTGTAGCCCAGACTGGAGTGCAGTGGCCGCTCCCGGGCACCACAGCCTCGACCCGCTGGGCTCCGGCGATCCTTCCACCTCAGCCTTCCGAGTAGCC
>NW_007245663.1:131916-134149 GCF_000164805.1 Carlito syrichta | reverse complement strand
GTAGAGATGAGGTCTCGCTGCCCAGGCGGGTCTCGAACCCGAGGGCTCAGGCAATCCACTCACCTCAGCCTCCCAAAGGTGCAGGATTACAGGCTGAGCCACCGAGCCCGGCAACATACACAGTTTTTTATTTATTTATTTATTTATTTATTTTTGAGTTAGAGTCTCACTCTGTCGCCCAGACTGGAGTGCAGTGGCCGCTCCCGGCCACCGCAGCCTCGACCTGCTGGGCTCCGGCGATCCTTCCGCCTCAGCCTTCTGAGTAGCCGGAATTACAGGCCTGCGCTACCATGCCCAGTTGATTTTTTGATTTACTGTAGAGATGAGGTCTCGCTGCCCAGGCAGGTCTCGAACCCATGGGCTCAGGCAATCCACTCATCTCAGCCTCCCAAAGGCAGGGGATTACAGGCTGAGCCACCGAGCCTGGCTAACATACACAGTTTTAGTGGGGACAGAAACATTCAGTGCATAGCACACACGATGGGACTTACGTACGAAATGTTTTCCATCCACTCACGATTTTTTGCAACATTGTCAAAAATAGTTGAAAGATAGAACATCCGTTAGCTCTGTGGTTCCGGGCCACCCATCCCTCCTGTGTTCACCTGGCACCACTTGGGCTACCTAGAAGTTGAGCTTCCTCCCCAAGAAAGGCTCAGGCCTGGGAGAGGTGGGGAGGCCTCCGAAAGCCTCCCACGTTGAGCCAGAGTCAAGCTCAGGAGGAGGAAGTGTGGTGTTTATGGAACCAGCTCACAAATGCAAACACGAGCAAACCAAAGCAATGGAACAAATGAGTTTCAGCAGCTGGATCCCCTCACTGTTTAAACATCCACAGCTATCTTTGGAACATGATTTGTCTGTAAATATACATACATCTATTTAATGGAACCACAAGGATTAGTTAAAAAAAATACCTCAAAACCATCAACTTTCACTTCTCCAGTTGAGTTGAAATCCACAAATCGATCTGTTAGAACCCAAAACAAAACACAACAAAAATTTCCTTCGACTGTGGTGGGAATCTGTAATTGCAGGGTTCCCAGGAAGATTCTGAAAAGCCCTTGGATAGGGAGGGATTTGGGCTGCAATTCTCTGAATCTGTTAAATGCGAGAGGGGTGGAGAAACACATTTTTGTTTCCCTTTTACCCGCAGTCCTGGAAGTTTATGAACTTTCAAAGGAACCCAGGAGCCAACATGAAAGTGTTCCTAGTGGTCAAAGTGGAACAATTTGAGCAAACAAAGACAAAAACAAAAAAAACCCCAAAAAACCCCATAATGTGGTATTGAATTATAACCCAAAGTATAAAATAAATATACATGAGACCACACTGATATAAATAAATGGTTGGATAGATAACGAAACAAGAGAGACGGAATAACATTTCCTTACAGGATGATTTTGGATAAGAACATGCAGCTATTCCCGTCTCTAGGGTGGAGGTTAAACCTCTCCCCCCATCTCGAGTGTGGGTGGAACTGAGTGACTCCCATTCAAAGAGGAGAGCACGGAAAGAGAACCATTGTAACTCTGCAGTAGAGAAACCCGGCAGACAGAGCTCAAGGTCAACCTCACGGGGGTAAGTCACCTTGCCTCCTGTCCTCCCGGAGCGGAAGCCACGAGAAAGGCCTTCCTCTGGTCACCTCCCTCTCCCCACCCTCCAACCCCCGTCTGACCTCGAGAAAAACTCTAGACAAAGATCGAAAGAGGGACATCCACGAAACTTGACCTCACCAGCATCCTCGATCACATGAGCTCACCGGAATTCCTCAGAGCTGTCAAACTCAGGACTGAGAAAGGGTCGCAGAACCAGAGGAGGCTGAGGAGGTGGGACACCGAATGCAGTGTGGTGTCCCGGTTGGGCTTCTGGAACAGAAGGAGATCGGCATCTGCATCCAGCCAGGCGATTCGTTAATAGTAACAGATCAAGGCTCGTTCCTTAGCTTTGACAGGTGTATCAGGGTTGTGCAACGTGTGGGCTTTTCGGATCCCGGCTGCGGGGTACAGAGAACTCCCTAACAGAGACCTCTCCGTCCTACTTTGCACGTTCGTGAAACATGATTGCAACATCAAGTTCCATCAAAAATAGCAGCAAAACTCCTCCACCAGTGCTCCATACATTCATGCAAATACAAACAAAGTTACACTGAAAACCCCCAAAGTTTATGCACTCAGGTTCGGACAGAGCCTTCTGGAAAAGCAGCGGCCGCCCCTGCCCAGCGCGCGACGCGGCG
>NW_007245663.1:129154-131277 GCF_000164805.1 Carlito syrichta | reverse complement strand
GGGGGGCGCTGACGGGACGCCGAGGTAGAGGGCAGAGATGGAGGTGCCGGTCTTCGTTCCTTCGCGCGTGCGGGCGTCTGCGGCTGCAGGGGGGGGAAGGAGAGCGGCCGCGTCGTGGGGTTTGGGAGCTGGGCCTTCCAGAGCCCTGGGCGGCTTGGAAAAGGAGCAGTCTCGGGCCACCCTCCTCGGCTCCCCTCCCACGGTGGGAGCTTTTCTGTCCTCTTAATACGTCCTGCCTTCCACAAAGCAAAAGAAAAAAAGGAGCGATATTGTCTTACTTATGACACAGGACAGTGCAAGTATCCTGCTTAGACTGGATGATGACATCACTGACTTTCCCAAGAGAAAAGAAAACGGAGACAGGGATCGGTTAGCTCTGAACCTAACTGAAGCCCTGTCTGCGCCCCAGGATGTCATAGTTGTTTTAGGAGTCAGTCTTACTTTCTTGGCGTCTATGGACTCGACGAAGAGTTTGCAAAAAAAAAAAAAAGGGGAATGATTCTGCACTTGCAATAGGGGAGATAGTCTGTCCTTTTGATTTTAACCGAATGCGATTAAATATTCAGCGCTAGAGAAGTCTGGTGTTCCAGAAATTTGAGCTGGGCTGGAGGTCAGGCGCCCGGGCAGGCACAGTGGGTGCTGTCGACCCGCTGCGGGCGTTCCCCTGGCTTTGCACTCCCAGGCGGGTAGTGAAGGCCCCTGGCGCAGGAGGACTTTCTGCCTAAGGCAGGGAGCGTCCCTGTGTGGTCCCCGAGCTATGGAGGCAAGAACCCTAGGTAAGCTTCCTAAGAAGGTTCTGACCCGTTGTTATTTACAAAATAGATTGGTTCTCTGCCCTAAGCAGAAAGTGACTTTTGGCCTAAATACAGACGATATTTCGTGAATTAATAATACGCATGTTATTTGCTCGCTTACTTATTTACAGTGTGCTCGGGGTGCATGAGCTGTAATTCAAATTTTGGTCAAAGCTAGCAGAAAAATGAGACTTATATTTGTTTTGGGTAAGGACCGAAAGAGGAAGATTTTGAAGATAATTTAAAAGTCTTTTAAAGGAGTAGTTTCAAATCCTTTGAAGTATTGATATTAAAATTATATGGCCTTTTAAGCGATTGGAAACATTTTGGATCGGCAAAATTTTACCATGGATTCAAGAACATTCTTAAATGAATTTCATTTACGAAGCACAAAACATTTTTCTTAACACGGGTTTAGAAAACCAAGTGTGTATGTGTGTCTCGTACATTTAGTTGGAGACCCACCTGGGCAACTCAGCGAGACTTCATCTCTACAATAAATCAAAAAATCAGCTGGGTGTGGTAGCATGCGCCTGTAGTTCCAGCTACCTGGAAGGCTGAGGCAGAAGGATCCCTGGAGTCCAGCAGGTCGAGGCTGCAGTGGCCAGGAGCGGCCACTGCACTCCAATCTGGGTGATGGAGTGAGACTCCAACTCAAAAAAAAAAAAGAAAAAAAATATTTGGTGCTCTGTAAAGTTGTGGGCCTATTCATGCATTTGTTAAACCAATATTTATTGAGTGCCTATTTTGGAGAAGGGGGGACCATATTGCCCTGTGTAATTAAGACACATTCCTGTCCTCATGGAATTTATGACATTGGAGTCCTCCAGGGCACCCCAAGGCAAGACCATGGATTAGGAACTGCATCAGACACCCGCTGATCAATCTCAGTGACTGAAACTTGTTTAGTTTCGAATCACATACTCCCTGACACTGATTTAAATGCTAAAATCTAGAAATTATAAAGAAACTTACATAATACTCTGGCCAGTGGTTTCTCTTTTGCTTAAGTTGTAAAAGAAGTGAGAAATCGTGTGTTCTGTGTTTAATGTTATGAAACATTAACTAAAATGGCAAAGTATCAATTTCATGCAAATCAGATAAAAACTGAATTTGTAGTGTAGATGCCCAATAATCTAGGAGAAAAAAATAAATGAATGAAAAAATTAAAACTGAGAACATCTATTTAATTAGTTTTCCTGTCAATTAGAAACTTATAACTGTTTTCCCAAAAGGAGAAAAAATCATCTTTATTCAAGTCATTCTTAATTTTTAATTTTTGTTTTTTCTTTGTTTTTTTTTTTTTTTGAGTTGGAGTCTCACTCTGTC
>NW_007245663.1:119430-128841 GCF_000164805.1 Carlito syrichta | reverse complement strand
CGGGCTCAGGCAATCCACTCACCTCAGCCTCCCAAAGGCGCGGGATTACAGGCTGAGCCACCGAGCCCGGCTTAATTTTTAATTTTTTAAGCAGCTTTATTGTAGGAATAATTCACATACCATAAAATACAACCAAATGTATGGTTCAGTGACTTTTAGTAAATTTATGGAATTTTGCAACCATTACCAAATCCAATTTTAGATCGTTTCACCACCAAAATATCCCTGGTTACTTGCCATGCCTACCTTCAGCCCTAGGCAGTCTCTAGTCTACTTTCTGTGTCTTTAGATTTGCCTTCTCTGGACATTTCATATAGGTGAATGCATAGAATGTATGGTTCTTTCGCTTAAAGTTTTTGAGGAACACATATCTGTAGTTGATTCATTTTTATTGCTAACTATGATTTATTTCATTCAATGGCTGTGCCACATTTGTTCACCATTTGATAGACATTTCTGCAATTATGTTTAAATGGTAAGACAGATACATTGGTCCAGAGTCTATGGTAGCATAATTTGAAAATAACTGGTATAGGCAACCTCTTATTTGATGCTTTGATTGTCTTCTATGATAATTTTAAATATGAACATCAAGAGTTAACCACACATAGTAGCACATGCCTGTCGTCCCAGCTACTTGGGAGGCTGAAATGGGAGGATTGCTTGAGCCCAGGAATTTAAGGCTACAGTGAGCCTATGATCATACCACTGCACTCCAGCCTAGACAACAGAGTGAGACCTGGTCTATTAAAAAAAAAAAAAAAAAAAAAGGTTTAACATCCAAGTTCCTATGAAGAAGTGGTGTTTTCTGTGTATAATTGTCTAGTGTAACTGTTAAGAATTTCTTGACTATGCAAGAGCATTGACTTTTGGTATACCTCTGTTTGGAATCAGAAACCTTGAACAGCAGTTCCCAGTTAGAATTTTTTTTAAATACGCTCCTATTGACCTTGCTTGGGTCAATTATTGTAGCAAATGCATTTGCGGGGTGTTTGGGTGGTGGGGGGTGTCAGGCAGCTTATGCTTAAAGATCCTCAGAAAGATATCTCTAGTTGAGCAGAAACCCTTTTCTAATAACTTGGCAGGTTTTGTGACCCTAAAAGGAAGACGATAACTCTCTCAGTGCCTTTAAGTTACGACTCAACTTGCAAATTCTTAAAAAACAAACAAACAGAATCAGAATTTAAGTTACCCAAAGCCCAGTTTATTGTCAGAGTGCAAAACTTTTTTTGGAAACAGCTACAATTTGAAAACAAGATAACATGGGTTAAATAATATAGTTGGCCAAAGCAGAATATGTTCATTTGCAACTAATTTTTCTGTCTGAAATGTCAAAATAACTTCCTAAAAGTCCCAGGTGAGAACACTACTCTTTCGGTGATCTGTGTATGATTAGACGAAATGATCAGTCTTGGCTGGTAACATCCCTTTTTCTCCGTAGTAAGGATTTAAAAAATTCTACAACAGATCTATTTTTCTAGGCTTACCCTGACAATTTCATTCCAAGTGTCTTCTGAGAGATATTTACCCTATACAGGAGTCCATCTGCATCCTCGCTTTCACATATTGCAGGGATGGGATGGAGATATTCACCATGCTGTGTTGGCTCACCAAGAGAAGAAGGCTTGATGAGCATTGAGCGGAATGTGCCTGCTAATTATTTTGCTGAGTCTGCTTCTGTTGTGATCTGGTACAAGGAACTTAGTTTTATCCAGGATTGGAAGTTGCCTCTTACCCATATCTTTCTACGATCACCTGGATTCTGGTTGGATGATGCTTGTGGACAAATCAGACTTCTTCATGGCATGGCAGGATGGGAGGAGGTGGTGATGACAAGGAGGGTTCTGAATAGACTTTTTTAGTCATCCACCCAATCGTCCGTGTGCAAATGGACCAATAGGAAGGAACGCTTGTTATGTATCTAGAAAGCTGCAGGAAGGGAAAGGGTAGATGAGAGAACGGGATCTAAGTTCATAAATCAGATTTAAGTCTTGTTGCAAATATTCGTCGACTTCTTATGTATGAGTACGTATTTTCTCCTACTTTTCCACTTTAGTAAATGGTGTCTATGATTAACCTTTGAATAATGTTTAAATGACTTTCCTTGCGTCTGTCATCATACTGGATGCCAAGCTTTATTGGCTATTCTTGTGGCACCAGCAAGAATCAGAGGCCCTGGTTTCCTGCTTTTCAACCATCCTGATTCCTTTGCTATTATTTTTATCATTTGTACTTCTCTAGGGTCAATAATGTGCATGAAGGGAAACAAATCTGACTAATTGTGGCTTCCAGTTCTGATAAAATCCGGGAAGGTTCTTGGGTTTTGAAGTCTTCGTTGTACTTTACTTTTTGGAGATACTGCCAGATCACTATTTTTAAAACGAAAAGCATATGGATCTACCTTTTTTAGTGTACTGTTAGTTCAGATGTATGGTTGTAGTCCCAGAACCATCTTCAACATCAAGGTATAGAACATCCTCCATCTTGTCCAAAGTCCCCCGTGCACCTTTTCTGTCAACCTTTCTTCCAATTCCCGGTCTCAAGCCACCATTGATCCATTTTTTGGTCCTTAATTTTTCTGGTTTTCTTTGAGTCGAGGTCTCACTCTGTCACCCAGACTGGAATGCAGTGGCACGATCACAGCTCACCACAGCCTTGAACTCTTGGGCTCAAGCAATCCTACCTCTTTAGCCTCTGGAGTAACTGGGACTACAAGTGCACACCACCACACCTTGCTAATTTTATGATTTTTCTGTAGAGATGTGCTCTTGCTAGGTTGCGTGAGCTGATGTCAAACAGCTAGGTTCAAGCAGTCCTCTCACCTTGGTCTCCCAAAGTGCTGGGATTACAGGCGTGAGTCACTGTGCCCGGCTGGTTCTTGTGGCTTTGGCTTTTCTATATGGTCATTTAGATGAAACCTTAGCATATGTAGCTGTTTGAACTCGGCTGTTTTCGGTCAGCATGATGCATTTGAGATTCATTCACGTTGTTTTGTGCATGAGTAGTTCATTCCTTTTTATTGCTGAGTAGTGTTATGAGCTCAGCAAATGTTGGTGAACATTTGAATTGTTTCCAGTGCTTGGCAATTATGAACATTTGTGTACAGGTTTTATGGAACATAAATTTTCATTTCACTTGGATAAATACCAAGGAGTGGGACTTCTGAGTTGTACAGTGTATGCTTAACTGTATAGGAAACTGCCAAGCTGTTTTCCAAAATGGCTACACAATTTTGCATCTCTATCAGCAACAGGCTTTCGGCTGTTCCACATCCCACCAGCACCAGCATTGTTCTTTTTAACTCCCTGCTGCATACTTTTAAGAATGAAGTAAATTATCTTCAAGCTCAAATAATCCAGGATGAGTTTTGAAAGCTGTAGATATTCTATAATCCGTGAGCTATTCACTCTTAAAATATTTTATAAAGCCACAAATGAAGTTCTCCAAAAGGATATCATGTAACTGTTACAAGTGACTGTGATATAGGTCATTGACATCAGCTTTCTTTTATTTTCTTCACCAGCAAGTGATAACTGACTTTTGGGCCTGCTTGTTAATTGAAAGTCTCAAAGCGGGAGGAATCATCAGTTGATGAGACGAGGGAGAAAGAGTGAGGGGACAACCCAGCTTAGGCACCAACACTTTCCAGTGTTGTCCTATAAGCAAATTTCCACAAGTTGTGAATATAAATATTATTATTTACTGATCATTTAATGTGCATTATAGGTCAGAGACCCTATTAAGCATTTTTCATGCATTATCTCATTTAATCCTCACATAACTTAGAAAGTTAACATCTGTATCTGAATTCTTCAGTTGAGGAAACTGAGGCCTGGGGTGTTTAAATGGTGTTCCAAGGCCTTCCAGCTGGTAAGGTAGTGGAACAGAGTCCTGTAGGTAGCATGGCTGAGTCAGAATCTCCTGTTTCTAAGCCATGTTGCTCATAGAATTAATCTACCAGGACAACAGTATCTGCTCAGGATTCTGAAGGATACACGGGGATCTTGCATCAGGAGTTCTGTGACTGTTAGTGACCTAAGCCACTAGGTCGGAATCAAGGCTGGAAAATCGAGTTTGGAAAACCTTGGTGCCTAAGCTATCTTGGTTCCAGGAAGCGAGGCTTAGAAATGCATTCAGGATGTTGCAGGAGACACAGTGGTCAGTTGGAAAGAGCTAGCAGACTCTTGGGAAAGAGCCAGGCAACTCGTGGGTTGGCCGCCCATGGCTATCAGCTAGCTAGTTGTCTTTGGCTCCTCTTGTTGAGCCTCGTTTCTTCATCTATAAAATGGGGATACTAATACTGACCTCTCGTGGTGTATGCGAGAGGCATTGCAGACAGCATATTCTACCGGGCATGCGGCCATCACTCAACAGATCCCGGACCCTCCTTCTCACTCTTCTCAAATGGGAAGGGATGTAGTTGCTGAACTGAGCATTGGTTGAAACCTTCAGCTGCTTTTCAAAATTTCAGATTATGCCAGTGAACTGTGAGGTTAGCCTATTCCATCCATGACAAGACGTCTGAATTTGGGTTCAGCCTATCTGGGTTTGGGTGATGAGATCAACTTATAACCTTGCAAACTTATGTGTTTCTCTGTGCTGTGCTCATGCACGGTCTCTCTCTTTTCTCTCTCTCTCTCTCTCTCTCTATGTGTGTGTGTGTGTGTGTGTGTGTATGCTAGAGTCACACTCTCCCAGCAGGGCCTCCAGAATGTTAAGTCAGGCCCACTGAGGGCGTGGGGTGTCTTTTGTGGGATCTGATGCCAATAAAAGATGCAAAGAATTGCACAGAAGTTAGGTTAGAAAATATAGTTTATTTAGAAAGTAAATTAGAGAGAGAGAGGAAATTCACCTCCCCAAGGTAGGGGAGAGGGTTCAAAAGCCAGGAAACATGGCCACAGCCATAGCTCAAAGAGCACATGGCCACACCAGAGTCTAGTAAGGTAATGGCAAAATGACTGCGTATGGTTAAATCTTTTGTGCCATTTCCCTTGGATGCGGGAAGGTCATTAAGGTAATTGGGTAGTGGTCTGCTTTATGTCATGAAGGGGCAGGTGAGCGCAAGTATTGATGTCAGGTGATGGACAGCGGGCAGATGGGTGGGTTAGTCACGTGATTGTTGCCATGGTGGTGGGCTAGATGGGGGGAGAAAAGGGGAGGGGATTTTCCTGCAAGAGACTTGTTAGATGTTTGCCGTCCACAAGCTCCTTGACCAAAAGGTGGTCTATTATCATTTCTATGACTCTTGCATGGATGGAGATTTGCTGAGGGGGTGGGGCAGGCTGCCACTTGGT
Source organism: Carlito syrichta (assembly GCF_000164805.1). NCBI lineage: Eukaryota > Metazoa > Chordata > Mammalia > Primates > Tarsiidae > Carlito > Carlito syrichta. The sequence goes on along the minus strand of NW_007245663.1, from coordinate 123,547 downwards.
CTGCTGTAGAATGTCTGAATACTTCCTAAAACCTGCCTATTGGAAATTTATCTTATCTGTGTCTAACCTGTGCTAGATTCAAAGCTTAAGCAAAAATGGTTGTGCTGAGGCAAAGAGACTACGCTAAACTAAGTTTATTCTAGGCTTCTCTAGGTACCTCCTTTCAATATATATGCTGAAGATTATTACTATAGCACAGTGTTGAAATGATTCATTTTGACAATATGTGGAAAGTAATATTTTCTTGGTAAATGGCACAGCGCTTTGTCAATAATTTATATTTGTACATTGTTTTTACACCAATTTCAATCCTTCCCCCCCAAAATAGCTTTTATCTCATATCACAAGGGTTTCCTATAGCATTGCCTGTACTATAAATACATGTGTGTATACAAATGAGTAGCACATAGTTGAATACAATGAATTCTACTCTCAAGATCTTAGATTATTACTTGAAAATAGAACTTGTATACAGTGTTCATATGCATGTCTTTGGGAGTATCCTTTTTAGACAAACTGCACAATCACCTGAGATTTAGCCAACCGACACTGGATGTCACCGTTGTGCCGTGTAATGTAGCAGCAGAACAGGTGTGCTATTTAATATTCAGGACACGTTAATCTCTTTAAGGGTTTAGCGATATAATAGCTTTTCCCTGTCATGTAACTCCATTATCCTCATGGTCCTTTTATTGTAACTTACTTTTCCAATTTCTAATATTTCTAAGCTCTATGTGATGGTGATCAAAAATGAAGAAAAAAATATTTTTAGCTTGGAACCAGGAAACTAAAAGCAGAAACTCAGAAACTGTGCTAAAACCAACTGACTTAGTGGCAGAAAAGGAGTTTACTGGAAGGATATGGAGCAGCGACCAGAATTGATGGGAATGTTAGCAAATGAAGTTTGGAACACGGGAGGATCCCATGTACTGGGACCTCAGCAAGACCAGGCTGCAGGAAGGGCAGGTTACTACGGCCCTCCTGGCGTGGCCACTGGCCACTCCCGTCGACTTTCCTACCGTTGGACACGAGGCAGCACTGTGTATTAGATCCCCTCTCTTCCCTCCATGACAACTGGATTTCCACTGCCTTCAACTCCAACAAGCCCGATGGCGGATCCCTGAGCCACCCTTTCAGTGGGAGCTGTCAGTTGACTGAGTCTAGGTGTGGTACCTGCGTTCCTACTCCAGGGAGTCAGGACGGACGAGTAAGGGCCCTTCCCTGCAAGATCTGCAGAAAGTGCTTTTGCTTGTCTGGGAAGGAGAGTCAGGTGCTACCCAGCCGAAGCACATCAGACTCACAGCCTGGTGCTTTTAATTCAGCACCCCCAGGAGTAAGGCCAGTCAGGCTCTATGCCCCCCGTCTGGGCTGACCTGGCTGCCTACGCCTCGCGGCACTGACAGCCTCACCCTGCCAGGCTTCAGCCCCAGCAGCCAGGGCTAGACCTGCTTTGATGCGGCTCAGAAGATAACTCAGGCAAACTGGGAGTCTCAACATGTTTAAGTGGACTTGCACAAATGAAAGGAACATATAAAGAAACCCTGTAACGTTACAAGTAAATGAAAGGAAAATGGGAGGCCACACTGCGGGCTGTCCTGTGCTTTTTTTTTTTTTGGTATATGGAAGTACAATTTATTTTATTTACTGATTTTGTGTATAGCAACCTTGTGAAATTCACAGATTTATTTTATTTTATTTTTATTTTTTATTTTTGATGTGCTGTTCTTAGAACACTGCTCCTGGCAGATGCAGGCCTCTGTTTTTGCTTCCTCTTAGAGCTGTGCCCTTTGTGCCTCTTATGCTTCAAGCCGAATGCTTGGATGTCGCCTCCTTGGCTCAGCTTCCCCGGTCACTCATCCAGAGCAGGCCCCGTTTTGCCCCGTGACCATGATCTGCTTTTCTTCCTGCCTCTCCATCACCACCTCGCACCAGATTGGCTAGTAGATTCACTTCCTTGTTTAGTGTCTGTCTGTACTGAAAGTCCCGTGAAAGCGGGATTCACTCTTGAAGCCTTGCTCCTCCCATGGCGGTATTTTATTTTTTTGAGTCGAAGTCTCACTCTGTCACCCAGGCTGGAGTGCAGTGGCATGCTCATGGCCACCCCAGGGTCGACCTTCTGGGCTCTGGCCACCCTTCCTCCTCAGCCTTCCAAGTAGCTGGAACTCTAGGCGTGCACTACCATGCCCAGCTGATTTTTGATTTTTATTGTAGAGACGAGGTCTCGCCAAGTTGCCCAGACTGGTCTCGAACTCGCAGGCTCAGGCAATCCACTCGCCTCGGCCTCCCAAAGTGCTGGGATGACAGGCTGAGCCAAGGAGCCTGGTCCACAGTGGTATTCAATAAATATTTACCATCTGAATGAATGAATCAGGGACGGAGAAAGAAAACACCTTTGTTAAGGTCTCTAGAATGTAAACCACATGTGTGTTAGTTTCCTAGGGCTGTTCTAACAAGAGATCACCAACTGAGTGGCTCAACCCTAGAAATGGATTGTCTTCCAGTTCTGGAAGTTAGAAGTTCAAGGTCAAGGTATCTGCGCGGTTAGTTCCTTCTTGCTTCCGGTGGGTTGCTTGTCATTTCTGCTGTCACTCGGCATGCATCCCTGGGCTCTCTTCATCTTCACGTGGCATTCTCCCTGTGCAAACATCTCTCTCCAGTTACCTCCTGTTTATAAGGGCACCGGCCATGCTGGAGGAGGGTCCACCCTCCTGCAGTGCGACCTCTTTACAAAACTAATTACATTTGCAGCAACCCTGTTTCCAACTGAGGTCCCTTTCTGAGGAACCTGGGGGTTAGGACTTCAACCTGTGAACTCGTAGGAGGGACACGAATCAGTCCGTAGCAGCCCCTGATATGTGTTGGTTGGAGAATACTGCAGCTAGTCTCATGTCATTAACCAGAGTGGTGGGTTTAGCTACCACTCTCTTGGGTGCAAAGTGATGTGTTGGTTTATCACACAGATTACAATTCACAGTAATGTGTGTGCATTGCTTTGTAGATTGTAGGCTGTTCATTAGATGTTCACATTATCATGGATTTACTGGTCTTAAAATCCCACAAAGCACATTTCCCCTTATAGCCCAGCCCAGTCTGCAGATTATTTAATATTACCTAGTTCTTCTTTGCAGGAAAGTAAACCACTCAGACTTCTTGACAGCCTTTAATTGTGGATAATGGTTTCATTTTTGTTTACTACTTCAACAAACATATACAAATCACTTATTATATGTGCTGTTGTAAGTTCTTGACAAATATTAAGTCATGAACAACACCATTGTTGATTATTCTTGTGAATAATTAATAATATTTGCATTTTACTGTTCGGACACTGAACACAGAGAGGCTCAGGAACTTGCCTAAGGCCACACAGGTACTGAGAAGCAGAATGAGGCCATACAACCCGGCCCTTTGCCTCTAAGCCTTTGAGTTGTAGAACCCTCTTTTTTCACAGAGAGCCTCCGGGAAAAATTCAGTATGTGACAGAACAAAGCGGAGCTGCTTTGGTTGAAGTTAAGGTGACAGAGCCCTGTCAGCTCAGCACCTCCCGCTCCCAGGGAGCCCTGTTTGAAAAGCCTTAATCTCGGAAATAACTCTTCTTGGCGTGATGCCACGGGAAGCCTGTCTTCAATCCATTCTAGCATAAAACAAATACAAGTCTTTCCTTACTTTAATTAACTGATTGTGTTTTATTTTGAAATTTTTATCTGCTTAATCTACTTCTGGCTGAAGTAAAATGCTAACGTGGATTTTCCCCAGGATGGGAATGCCATATGGCAGTTTGGACTTGGCTGGCTTACCTTCCCCTTGGGTTTCTTGATACAAATCAAGAACGGTGGGCACAAAAGTTTTCTGAACCGAAGAGAGAAATGGAATTTAATTTCATATGGATACGGTGGGAAATAGAGCTTTGCGGCCAAATAGACGTGAACGGTCTTCCCTGGTTTGTACTGCTTGTTCTGTGGCGGTTAATAATATAAAATATGGATTGCCTCAGCCCGCGGGTTCGAGACCCGCCTGGGCAACTTGGCGAGCCCTCATCTCTACGATAAATCAAAAAATCAGCCGGGCGTGGTAGCGCGCGCCTGTAGTTCCAGCGACTTGGAAGACTGAGGCGGAA